>NC_061505.1:16664635-16964635 GCF_022539355.2 Hippoglossus stenolepis | reverse complement strand
ACCCTCTATACCCTCTGCAGTTAGTGGTTTACTTAGAAAAGTTTGTTCTATAAATTGTAAGTTAATAAACCAACCAAAGGAAAGTACAATACTGAAGACCACTATTACTCTTTGGGGTGTGTTTGTGTTTTAGATTTACCCGTATGTACTCCAACCAGTGTGTCTGGTCAATAGCAGAATGCCAGTGAGCTTCATCTATGGTGGGATAAACCACGTCCTTCATCTTCCTCAGTGACTCTCTCATAACATGGATGTTGGGGATTTCGAGAAAGTTCAGCTCCACGTTTGGATAGAAACTTTCACTCTCATACCCTCCATCCTTTGCCTTCATGTGGTGGAGGCAGCAGAGGTGGAGGATGTCAGAGTGTAAGGGTTGAAAAGAGGTAGAAAACAATGTCTGAGTCGAAGCATAACATGACAGCGAGGGGAGAGGAAAAACAACAAAAATACATGAATGACCTTAACCTTGTTAGTGACTGCCACACTACCCTGCCGGGCATCAAAGATGGTGAGTTTATGGGACTGGGCGTTTGCATCCATGATGATTTGGAAGAAGCCTTCATCCTCTTTACAGCGACGATCTGAAGGTCCAACTAAGGGCTGACTGCATCGTACAATGGTGGCCTGAGACTCTGGATGGATCCAGGACAAGACCTGTAGAACAATGAACCACACCATAGAGTTCTGCCTCTTTATCCACATTTTTTTATTTGTATTTGAATAGTTATGCGGCTCTCAGACAGACCGGTATGCGGTGCTTAGCTCTGAACAAAGCAACACGTTTGATGTCTTCATCTATGATGTTGGTAGGGATGACCAGGATGGAGGGGTAGGTGTCACACAGTTCATGGGTGCTGTTAATCTTACTAATGGTCCAGCTTTCATTTGGGAGACCCTGGCCAAGCAAATTCAACCACAAGAAAGAAACCATAAGAATACTGAGGAGTTAAATGTCTGACAAGTACATTACATACAATATAGTATAAAATATGTGCATATTTTTCACATTAACACCTACTCCATTATTTTCAAATTTTCAAATTAATAATTACATAGAAAGCTGTGCTATAATCAGTCATGCTCCACACCATTCTTTTCTCTATACTGACAATGATCTTTGTTCACTTCAGCTGTTTGATTACTAGTTTATCTGTTGTCATGATAAAGCACTGATTTTATCAGTACAGCAACAAGTTACCCTCTCTAACAAAAATCTAATTTTCATTCACTAAATACCTCTTGTTGCTTCCATTTAACCGTTTTTTTGATTGCTGTTAAGATACTTCTAATGAAACTCAACACTTCCTGCACATGTTTTACAAAATGTCTTCCAGATGCTCAAGGGGCATAATGGCTGTCTTTTCTGTTAAATGTAAAAAATAACTAAAGGAGTAGACAGAACCGCAAAGTGAAAAAACTAAAATGAAAGCAACTGTTTTCGTACAAATGCAGCTATAAAGCTATACATTAACAGCAATTTAGAGACTACCAATGGGTCAATGTAGTCACATGGTATATATAGTAGTATTATGACGAGGTATGCTCTCCTTGCTCTGTAAGAATCCAAGTGTGTAGTGGGAGCCCATGGGAGTAGTGGGAGCAGACTGAATCAGTGTCACAGTCGCTGTGTTACCTGACGCCTGTACTCGGCTGCTGCGTCATACACCTTCCAGCCGTCAACAGGAAACTGCTCCTTGTAAAGAAAAGCGAAAAGAGGCTGCAAGAGGATGTGACAGGAAGTCTGTTAGAATTCACTTACTTTACATACAGTAAAATACGTACTGAGGAAGTTTACAAGTTGTAGTTAATTCTCTAGAGGTGAAAACATAGTGTTCTCTAAATACATTAGTATTCACACTGATACGATTTAAGGAATAACTTTAAGAACTGGAAGATTTTGTCCTTGAGATTGTGTAGACAACAACTGTTTCATTATCTAATAATTAATCAAATTGATTTGATTAAAAAAATTCATTTTTGTTTAGGATATAGGAAATCGTCTAGTGCGATTAAAAATTATCCTTGGTGGCATGGGTGTTGTGGAGGTGAGGGGGCTGGGAGAGCACCCTCACCTGCTAGAGAGGATCAATCAGCGCAGGTGAGAGCTGTTAGCTGATTGGTCCTCGTGCTTAAAAGGCAGCGTCTGCACTGCCTCAGGACGAACCCAGAGACTCAGACACTGGAGAGACGCAGACACTGGAGAGACGCCCGGACTGAGCTGCAAAGCCAGTCTGCTTTAAGTTGTAGTTTGAATTTATGTTTATTTGAGTAATAAAGAATGTTAAAAAGGAACACTTCCGTCTCTGGCCGTGTGTGGGAGAGCCCCGTGGCAAGGTCAATTGCCACAGGTGTTTATATTATTTCGCCTTAGTTTGGACAATCATTCAGTGGACTACTTCGTTTATAAATGTTGTTGAACTATTCAGTTTTTTTGGGACACGTTTTGTGTTGTATGAAATATATTGCCGCCCGGCCTTGGTGTTAAAGTGCAGACTGGGTCTGGTTTTGATTTAATATACAGTGTTTACCTATGAAACTGTGTTTTTTCGTTAATTGATAATTTTACCTTAGTTACTGTGAGGCAAACGCATATGTCTCCTCCATGCTTTATAAGTTTCTAACCATTTTGTGTTACCAGGTATCAGACATTGACTAAACAGGAGTCAGATCCGCCCGCACCTTTAAATTTTGCTTATGTGCATTTCCCTTAGAGCTTTTTAAATAAGGTGAATTGTTACAAGCTGGCAACATATATCCTGTGCCAATTGTTTAATATTTATTCAAGAGCAATTTTGAATAAATATTAAAGCCAGAAAGTCCATTTTAAAAATTGTTTTGGTTGTCTGTGGCTTATATCTTATTTATTTATGATGTATCAATTGTCAGACTGAATATTCTTTAGAATTAAGTTCATTGCACTTTTAAAAGGTTTACTTGCATGATTATGCTATAATATTATCTTTGTACCAGTGGTTTGAATTAGTTTTAAAATGATGACAATAATATAATTTATCGCAATAATTTCTGGGACAAAATATCATCCAACAAAACTTGTTTTTGTGACAGGCCTACCTTTTTTTATACCTAAATATTTGTATTGGAACTGTCAAAGGTATATTTGGTGTATTATTGAGTGGTAACAGGTGCAGTGAAAAAATTTGGGTGCACCTAAATTATGTGCTGGTGTCCCTAAATGAAAAAGTTTAAATATTTTATTTGGAGCCCTGAATGACATGATTCCTAACCAGCTTCCCACCACTGAATACTGTTTTTTATGTGTAGTGCCAGCCAAACTTGAGGCACAGCTGCTGGGGATGTAGGCTGAGTTTCTGCAGTGAGGACATTTGTTTCTGTTGTTTCTACCCTGATATAATCCTTCCTCTCATCTCAACCTTTGCCTTAGAGCAATCAATATCAAATGTTGCTACACTATTGGCTACTGGAGGTTCCCAACAGGCTTAACATGTTCCATCCAACACAAATTGAAAACATTCTTCAAGTAACAAGCCACTGAGCATTTTCAATCTTTTACTTTGGCCTTGAAGCACAATTCACACTCACTGTACATCATATCAAGCCAATATTTAGGACATTAGAAGGAAACTGACCAGGTTGTGGGAGAGGGGGAAGGTATGTTTAGCCAGCGCCTCAACCACATCTGGATGGGTCTCCTCTGTCTTATAGGCAAACCTGGGACTCCTCATGTCCTGATGCAGAGATGTGGGGGTTTATAAATTGTAATAAACATTGGAAAAAGACAATATCAGATCAAGGAAATAAATTAACTTATAAAAAACAATGTTTTCCATGAGCAGTATGCATCATTAGTGAGCCATAAGTTGTGTGTGTAAATAAGTGTTACCTTGCAGACCAGTTCAAGTCCTTTGGTGTTCTCTCCCTGGTTGGGAACACTGATCGTCTCCAGTCTGCTGATAGCGCCCAGGTTAACGTCAAGAATGAACGGAGACTCCTGCATGTATAAAGATTGACATTAAGAAATGCACATTATACAGATACAAAAACAGACCCCCAGCTTACATCACTCAATCATCAACTGATCAAGTTTGTGGACTGTAGATTAAAGGACGTTTGATGGTATTGAAGCTCTGCTGAGTAAATGATATATGTGGTGTACACACTACAGTACCCTTTCCACACTGGTGAAGTAGAATTTGTAGTCTGTGATGGTCAGGGTCCCATTAACCAGACCACTGAATGGACAGATATACATCACATCCTTGACTGCACGTCAGCACATACACAGAAAGAAACAGGATAAAATTATTATTGGATTCATTGACACATGAACAATATTTAAATGACTTGTCAGAGTTTTTAGAAAGGGGGTGAAAGTGTGAGATATATACCTGTAGTGCGGATGGTCTCTCCTGGCAGCAGAGGAACCTGGTTCTGGAATGTTCCGACTTGTGCCCCATATCTCAGTGCTGACAGGTTCTGAACAGAACACAGACCAGTCAGAGGGAAAACAACATTGACCTATAGTACAGCCTTTAATACAGACACCTAACAGAGTATTACTAATAGTATTTGTGTCAGGGTTTTACTAAGCAGCCGATAGTCATCACCACACTGATAACCACAAAACTAACTTAAACAGCAACTTGCAGGTAAAATTATTTTTATACAAAATTTATACTTAGTCTGGTTTAAAAATTATCATATTTTATTTTTTTACAAGACATAAATGGAAAAATTCAGAGCAGACAGTGGCGAATTTCAGCATTGCGCCTACAAATGCTTGTTTTCACTATCGCACGCCTATATGGATGGCATATCGGCTATTATCAGCTACTTTCTTCCTCTTGTCAATTCCCATTTCAATGTGGATGACACAGTTCTACCTTTCCACCAAACCTAACTGCATCCTCTCGCCTACATATGTACATTAGATTACTGTCACTTTTTTCTTTTTGGTCTCCCTCACAAATTTCTCCATAAACTTCAATAAATCCAGAATTCTGCCGCTCGCATAATTTCCAGAACCCCCTCCATAAATCACATCACTCCTATCCTCCAGCAGCTTCATTGGCTACCGGTCAAATACGGCATTGTTTTTAAGATTCTGCTCCTCAGCTTTAAGGCCATCCATAATCTTGCTCCTCTATACCTTTCTGAACTCCTGCACATTGACACATTGACACATCCTCCCGCACCCTCAGGTCTTCTTCTTCCATCCACCTCACTGTACCACCTGCCAGCTTGACAACCATGGGATCTAGAGCCTTCCGCCATTCTGCTCCCCACCTCTGGAACTCCCTCCCATCAGACATTGGTAACATTGACTCTCTCTCCATTTTCAAATCCCATCTCAAAACTCTTCTTCTTAAACTGGCATATTCAGTTTGATTGTCTTCCATTTGGCCAAACTACATGTTTTATTCACCGTTCATTTTATTGATCTTTTTGATACAATGTTTTTATCTCTGCCTTGTAAGGTGACCTTGAGTACCCTGAAAGGCGCCAATAAATGAAATGTATTATTTTTATTATTATAATATCGAAGCCAGAACAATGTGAGACTGACAGCAAATGCGATTCCATTAATACACAGGCAGCAGCTTCTGCCTCCACTGCTCAAAGGAAATGTGATCTGTGCACAGTAAGTCTTGTATTTCTGTTGTCTGCTAGCGTTCAAATGAGTCAGCATGATGATTTCAGCATGAATGAAGGAATTAATTGTGTGGCAGCACTGTCTGTTATGGATTATATAAAGATATGCAAACCCGGCCCACTAGCATATAAAGCTAATGTTAGCTAGCATTAGCAATGTATTCTGAATAACCTGTTATATATTGAGATTTATAGTCCACTTCTGCCACCTATAGGCAGGAGGAAGCCAGTCATGTTGGCGCTTATTATACTAACCGAGTTTGCAAGGGAAAAGAGAAAAAAAGGAATTCAATAAATGGCCACTGTCAAATTGTGAAGTTGACACTGTGATGTTAAAGCCAAAATGGTTTGTCTCTGGCTGTTGTGGGGAGACCCCGGTGGAAAAGAACATTGCCACAAGCAGGTACATTTTTTGTGATGATGAATAAGTAGAGCTAAAAATAATGTAAAGTAACACAGCAGTAAAAACCTGTTTGATAAAAATGGGATGGACTAAACATGCAAAACCCCTTGAATTTAAATGAATTTAGTTTATTGTGCCATAAACTGCAGACTCAGCAAATTAACATAGGTGCTGATGGGGCTGCAGCAGCCCCTAATGTCGGGGGGATGCATTTTATATGACGACATTATATATACTTTATCTCAGCACATCCAGCTCTGACTGACCTCCAGCATCCCTGACGGAAGTTGACATGAAGTTTTGTTATCAACACAGTTGGAACAAAAAACATTATAACCTTCATGAAGGCGGAATATATTGCAGGGCTGCTGTATTAGACTGCATTAGAATTCGTAGGTGTACTTAATCAACTGGGATAGTTAATGGCACTTTTTATTTGTACAACTTTTGAATTGCATTATCAAATTTTTCTACAGCCATCTCTTGGCAGCCCTGCATTTTAACAGTAATGGCAGCCAAGAGGTTGCTCGAACCAGTGACGGTGAGGTGCGATATGTGCTTCGCTACCCAAAGTTCAACAAAGGTGGCTGTGTAGTCCTCCTTATTAAGTTGAAGCCATCATATGGTTAGCTCCTATGACACATTTAAAGTTTAGTCACCATGTTTTGGTAATGAACCTTTTTAAATATACTTTCAGTTGTGGTATTACCTCTGCTCACTCTTTTCAAAGATCCCGTTTAAACCTTCTTACAGAGTCCTTGGGCTCCTCACACGCCTAGATGGTGTTGTCTGTGCTTTCAGTTATATTGTAATTCTCTTTACAGAATTACATTTATATTGGTTTTAAGCAGCACTAAGTTTTAATAATTTCTTATCAGATGAAGCAGCACAGGCCACATCTGTCCTGAGAGATGGATCCCTCTGTTGCTCTTCCTGAGGTTTTTGGGTTATAAGGGTCTTCTGAAAGAGGTTTTCATATGCTGTACAGACTAAAAATATGATATATATGGCTGACCTCAAGTTCACAAGGTTTTTATACAGTAACACACTCGGATTATGGTATATTGTATTGGTTATCCCACAAATTGAGCCATTCAAAGCCTTTGTAAAGTCCACCCTCTTCTGGAAAATGCTCTCTTATGGCAGAAACGACACATGAGGGTAATGGCTTCCTAATGTGCCTTCCAAGAATACCATAGGCCCTGCGGATAACCTGCCTGTATGCTGTGTAGCGGTATTGTCGAGGGATAAGGAAACAATATCCATCGTTAATAGTCTTTAACATAACATGGTGTGATACGGGTTGTTATGGTAATATGAACGCCTTACATGATATTGACTTTTAATATTGTCTCCAATTAACTATGTATCTACAGATACAGATATTTCTTATCTGTGCTATTTGCATATGCATTTAGACATTAAATAGTAGTTGAACATGGATATTACTAATTACATTAACATATGTTCGATTATATTTAGGTATAGAACCTTAATTATTAAGATTAGTAACACCTGTGTTTACCTACTATTTCACGACAAAAAACATTTTATGTGATAAGGTGCATCTGCTCAAACCATACTCATGTCTGCTGGCCTGGAGAGGGCCACGCCTGCATGTTGGCTATCTGTAGCACTAAGGGATTCAGACAGCACGCCTCAAAGCCTTGGTGCAGGGTCAGGCATGCAATCTCTGGTCTGCTGGTAAGATTCTCCAACTGGGCCCAAAAGGCATCCACCTCCCTGCAGCACATATTCTCCACAGCGGATGACATGGGCTGGCATTTAACACACAAGCACCTATCAAACTAAAAGTTTATCAGGAAACAGTCTCTCTCTCTCTCTCTCTCTCATTTAATCCTCCTCTCTCTCTACCCTGACATAAAACATAGTATAGTATTTTAACAAACAGTAGCAGATACGAATGGTATAAACTAATACTCATGTACTCCTACAAGTATAGGACAACTAACAATAATTTAAATAGTGCCCCGATATGTGATAGCAAACTTTACAATGTTGTGATGTGAACGTAGCATTAGCTAACGTTAGCCTTTAGGTCTCAAAACTGATATTATCACAAAAATGATGAAATCTGCAATAGTCCTGCTCTTCAGGGGCCTGTGCTACGAAGTGAGCTCAACATACCACAGATATCTTTCCGTAATCCGGCTTGACTTAACTTTACAAACGCAGTGAGGCTAAAGGCACACTAAACTGGTTATCAACTCGTTATGTCCATCCAGGCTTTCCTACTCTACATATGAGCGTGTGCACATCAAAGAGGCAATGTTTATGGGATATGACCAATTCCCAACATGGACAAGTTTGATTGGCAGCAGAGCCGCATATTTCACAAACGAGCAGCAATCTGATAAAGGCTAGTAGGAATATACAAGGAGTACAAACACATTATCCAGGCTAAAAGAACACAGTTACAGCTGTTAAATGCAGGAAGGACAGCTGGCAAAAAATATCTGATTGTGTGAATGTTTAAGTTACGGAGCACCCCTGTTAAAATTTTGGGAAAAAATATATTACTTGACCATGACATAACGCCTGGGATCGAGATAAATAACTCGGGGCCACGAGATATGAATCTAAAAAGACCTGGTTAACTGAAATGAACTGAAGAAGCCTCTTGGATGAGAGATTAAACATTTCACTTAATCACAAGATGTAGCTAGCCTCTATAATGGGCTTTAGTTTAACACACTGGCCACACTTTTGTGGAAACGTTTGCAATTACTAGTCGATAAAAACATATGAACCCTTCTTCCTGTGCCATGGTGCACCGCAAAACAGTGTAGAGTCATTTTGGTGAGGGCTGACTGTGGGAGTCTCAGAGAGAGACAGAGGGGAGGGAGGGAGGGGAGCCGTCACAAGGTAAATCTGTTAACTATCTATCCCCCATTCCAAATCAATATTTAATTTCATAAGATAAACCTACTTAAATGTAAGGATAAAAGTATAAAGCTATGTCTAGTTATCTTGCTGCTTACACACCCACTGCATCAATATAAGTAACTCCAACAAGCAAAGAAACTTAGAGCGATGCAGACAGTCTGTGGTACTTTGAGTACATTGCTCGTACATTTCGGGTTGGTTATATATGGCTCTACCAGTTGACAAAGGTAGATCATTCCCTCTGACGAGAATCTATATCTTTCATAAATGTATCGGAATAGGCTAAATTATTTTACGGTTCTCTGAAGACCTTTGTCTCCCTCAGAAACCTTCTAAACAAAAGTCTTCTGATGAGGGGAGGGACAACCTGAAGACGCACCAGACCACCTGCACTTAAGGAATGTTGTTTTTATCATATCTCTTAGTTCTAGTAATAATATCTGTTCAGGTAATTTAAATTAAATTTTATTTACATAGCGCCAAACAACAACCTATCTTATCTCAAGGCAGTTTACATATTATGTTTAAGACCTTGCAATGTTAAAGAGAAACCAAACAGCTCCCACAATCAGCAAATACTTTGTGACAGTGCAAAGAAGTAACCTCAAACTGAACCGGACGTGAAGTGATGTGGGTGTGTGGTAATCTGCCTTTGCCTTTCATCCACATATATTACATTGATAATATTATATTGCTCTTTGGCTAATATAACGAGTATATAATAATGATACAGACATGGCCAAAAGCGTTGTTCCACTTCACCTCATTGCTGCTCTTTTTTTTCTTTTTTATTATTATTTTTTCTTTTTTAAATTTTATTTGGAGAGGACAGAGAGAGAGTAAGCTGTGAAGGGGGGCAGACATAGAGTGGGGGAAGACATGCAGCAGAGGGCCGCGGGTCGGACTCGAACCCAGGCCGCTACGGGTGAGGGGGCAGCTCTACCAGGTGAGCTATACGCCGCCCCATTGCTGCTCTTTTGTCATCATTCAGAACCTGCCTTTGGTTTCCCAGAGACTAAAACAAAGAAGCTGAATTCTTCTCAAACAGCATGGGCAAAATGACTGGTACCTTTCAGAAGAGATGACAACAAATGTCTTCAGTTTGCATCACAGGACTCAAAGTGTCCCAAAGCAGTAATTGATCCTATTTCAAAGGAGAAAAAGCTCTTTAGAGCACTGTTTGGGATCATCAGGTGCATCACACTGAGAATGGGCACAATGAGTGAGCATGGTCAAGGTTAAGAAAAAAAGATCATCTGATGGGGTCTGATGTTCTTTTGACCACAATTGCAAATATGATAAAGTTTAAGATCCATGGGCAATTATGGTGAAATCCAAGAAGTGATTCGATGTTGAATCCCATAATGTTTAGGTCAGAAATATCCTGACTTTATGGGCTAAGCTAAAAAATACCTACATTTCCTTGAACGTGTCTAACCAATAGTCATGTTTTATATGTTGTTCAACATATAACAACAGCAAGGATCAGTGAGGAGTAGGATGAGACATGCAGAGCAGGACAGAGTGAGAACAAAGAGGAGGAGGAAGAACAGACACTAAAAGACTTGCCGAAGCATTGGAAGGATGCTCAGAATTACTTTCTTCGTGGTAACAAAGCCCTTCATCATGTAAATCCTGCTGCAGGATAAAGCCAGCATGAAGAAAGAGGGGAAAAAAAGGAAAAAGAGAAAGAGATATTATACAACAAACATTATTCTGTATGTAGAATACTGTTGCTGTCATCACTCCCCGCTCCCTGCTGTACTGAGTTGGGTTTATCTACAGTATGTACACAGTGTAGTGGTCAGAGTCTCTGTGCCAAATACCAACACACTATTCTTAATTTACATAATAACCCACAACATATGAAGAGGCTACATTAGGTGCAGTCCAAAGTGTGACCAATTATGTTATAGGCCCATTGCACAGAATGACCATATCAGCAGATTAACGCGTTTCTTCTCAGTGCCACGCACTCCTGTTACCTCAGTGTAGGAAAGTTCATGTTACATGCTAAATGTATTTTGACATATTCGACAAAAGTCCCACCTTGAACAGATCCATATGATAATAGAATAGAAAGCCTTTATTGTCATTGCATCTGCAGAATACAACGAAATCTAAATTGCTGTCTAGTGATGCATATGCAACAGAATAAAAGACAATGCACTCAATCCAGTGTACTAACACAACCTAAACACATGCGCACACGTTAATAAAATGATTCCATATCCATACATACATATTGCACATGATCATTCAAAAGTACATTAAAAGTCTTAAATAATATTAAATAATACTCATAGAGGACCCCAAGCTGTAACTTGAATCTTTTTGATCTAATCACTGTCCAACTTCATGTGTGAGGTAAGGGTCTCTCCCTGAACACATCTTTATGCCGAATTACAATAATAGTCACAGCACCCCTTAACTGTGAAAGGAAGTACCATGTTTTATACTTTGATATGCTGCGCCTACTTTTTTCATTTCATCCACCTTAAAATTGGCCACGGAAGCTTTAAGACTCTGGTGAGGCGATGATGTGACACTTCTATGGAACGCCAACAAACAGGAAGTGGCTGTAATGTCACAATGCACAAGCTCCAATCTGCGAGGGCCCTTAACAACCTGCTTGCAGTCTAGTTATTCTTTGTAGTTTGTGTTTTATTTATCTGATATTTTTTTAATATTGCTCAGTGTATTATGTGCCTGATACCTTGTTGATGTAACACAGGATTTGTGTATGTTAGCTACCTTGTTATCCCTGTTCATGATGTCAGTTGGGACTGATCCTGAGATTTGACTCGAGATGGTGGCTGCTATCAGCTGTTTACACCACTCTACATGGGAACCTGTTGGACTGAACAGAGACAAAAAAAGATCTGATAAGAATGGAAAATGCATTTACCATTACACGCCAGCATTTCATAAAATGCAACAACATTTCACGAAGCACAACATTTCAATCCAAATGACATGGTCCCTGAATTAGGAGACAGGGTAATGAAAGTTTGATTAACTTGATCTTCATCATCACCTTCTTAGCACAGCAGAAGTCTTATTTTGCAAATACATTAACACATTTTCCCTTTTTCCACCCTCTTCAACAGTTCACATAGATCTCATACAAAGACCTAGACCTTTATCGGTTTCACGAGTAAAACATCTATTCACAGCTATAGAAGAAATGACTTGCATATGTAGGAACATGTAATGCACCTGTGTGGGGCTTCTTTGCACAAATCTTCAATCAGCAACCTGTCTTTATTCACCAAAAGGTAGCGCCTCTGGGTAGCTTTTTGCAAACGTGGGTCAAAAAGGCAAAAAAGCATGTAGTACAGAAAGTTCATATTGAACAGCGTTTTTACTGTTTTGAAAACGTGATGTCAGAGTGGACAGAAGTGTTTAAGCAATCGGGAAAACCCTGTGGTAAAACGACAGATATATTTACAGACGTGTGGTGATGAATGGATAGCTGTGAATTAGCGCTCCCTGCAGGACGTCACAGTGAGCTACATTGGCGGTGGCTACATGGCAGTAAACTAGCCCCGTGTAGTTTCACTAAGCTCACGTTGCCATCAACACTGTCCCTCGGGTAGAGTGGATCATTTGGTCAACAACACGTCAGCCTGTTTCATCCTTCCTATACAGTATAGCCATTTAAATACCATCAGCTTGTTGTCTGTTTACCATCAGTTGCTGTATGTGCACGTCAAACTCTATCAGAATAATCTACTGTTATAACCTTTGCTTATTGAAAAGGTTTTGACCCAGTTGTAAAGCGAAATAAGCAACAATTCCTATTAATTAATCCTATTTCTTATATCATCCTATGAGTTCACGAAATATTCTATGGAATGGGGAAAGACATCTTAAGGAATAGCAACACAACAGTAAATAGACAAGATGAGGTCTCAGTCTCACGCATCCCTCTCAGAACCTGGAGCATGCTCACCTGTCCAGGGTTTCACCCGCGGCTGGTCCATTGGTCGACGAGCCCCAGTGCTTTCTGTTCGGCCCTGCTCCGTCCGCGGCCCCGGCAGCTCCGGTCTGTTTCTCCATCTGCCAGACGACTGTTTCGTCTGTGGGTCAGTGGCGATTAGTGTGGGTTTTCTCTGAGGCTGAGAATTCAATTACACATCGGTTTACATACAGTGTCCGTCCTCCGTGCGTGTGCCTTCCTGTTCTGTGTTGGGACTATTGAGATTTCCGTCCCCGACAGACAGGGCCTGTTCGTATTTATAACTATCTTCCTCCCACTGTAGCTCCGCCCAGTCGTCACACGTCACAGATGCGAGGACGCAGCGCCGAGAGGCGGTCCAGATGTGTCGTCACATCTGGTTTCTTAGCACAGATCCCTTAAAGGGATAGTTCACCCAAAAATGAAAATTCACTTATTATCTACTCACCACTATGCCAATGGAGGGGTGGGTGAAGTGTTTGAGTCTATAAAACACTTTTGGAGGTTCAGGGGTAAACAGAGTAAATGGCGACCACTTCTTCATCCAAGTGTCCATAAGCCCCGACATTCAAATTCGACTTGAAACAGTGTCATTTACATCATGTTTTTAGCCTAAAGGTCCTCTGATATCCTCCTCTGGAACCCTGTTTGCGTGTGGATCATTACGATCGGATCATCATTAGCAGCAATGGGTCGGGGCCATGATGATAAATTTCAAAACATAAAAAAGAAATCAGTTTTTAAGAGAAAATTCAGAAATTTTCCACATTGCATCTACCAAAATGTGAAAAAAAATTACGTCAATTATTTTTGTAAACATTGTAAATTTGTTTAGCAATGATTTCCAGTATCTGTTTCCATTACTTTTGACAGTAGAACATTTGCATGCATTGTGGGCTCAATTTGTAATAAATCAAAAATCTGGCAGGAATTCTTTGTGGAGGACGGCCTGAAGATGCAGTTTAGCGAACTTGGTGTCAATTGATCAAAAACTGTGGAAGATATAGGTTTAATTTGTTGCACAATTTTTTGAAGAAACCCCCCCCCCAAAAAAGAGTAATGGACTTCATAATTGCCACCAACTCAATATGTGTGAAAGTTTCTGCTCAGTTGTGCCTACAATCTGGTGGAAGTTCTAGCACTTAGGGTTGATTTGCTATACATTTTCAAAGTTTTAAACTTTAGATGGTTGTTGTACTGCCATCATCAGGACTATTGGTCCACAAAGCCAGTTGAGACCTAAAGCCATAGGACTGGACCTGTGCACATAGCTTTTTTCTATCCCACGCATGGGAAGGTGGATTTCCTCAGACAAAGAAGAGGAATAAGAAGTATTGAAGCTGCAGGCAGCAATGGTTGAGCCTCCGCGGTCTGCGCGTGTCGGGGTGTGCTGCGACAGTGGTGTAGTGGCTGGAGGTTGGCTGACACGGCTTGGTATTGCATTGATATATTGATATTCGACACGAAACAGCATGTAAATTGCCTTGTTTCAAGTCAAATATGAATGTCAGGGCTTGCGGACACTTGGATGACACTTTTAATTGTAAAAAACAAATAAAAATAACTAGAGCTGTAATAATTAATAACATGATTACATATTACTCGTTATTTTCATTCAACAGTTGGCTGTTTTTCGATAATTTTGTAGAGCCTTGACCTTACAATGAAAGTCCCTTATATAATGATAATGAATGTTGTGATTTAGTGCAATACTAATAAAATTGAATTAAATTTGTTTTTACCTCAAAACTAGATCACATCACATGCGTTACATTTACATGCTTTTCACATGACACAGGCAAATCCTGATCCTGTGTGTCTGTAGGGGTGTGGGCTACAACAGTCCAGCAGATGTTGGCTTTGTTCCCATTCAGACTCCTCAGGCTCAGTCCATCCCCTCTCCTAAAAGCAGTTACACTTATAGACAGAGAGCATCACAACTGAGGAAGGAGGACTTGATCAATATATCAAACAAATCAAACTACTGGAGGATTATTGTGGGAAAAAAAAATATATATATATATATATACATATATGATTCCATACCCATACATACATAACTGACCTAATTTTGTAGTTTAGTCATGAGAGGAAAGGTCAACAACAATTTTTATACAAAAAATATTAAATAATTAAAAAAAGAACACATGCAAGGAGCCACAGACAGAAATACTTAAATTAATTTAATCAGTATTATTTACATAAGAGAGGCCACTCAATAAACTGTGGAGAGGACATAACATGGTTAAAAGAAATACATTTGAAATGTATTGTTATTGCACCTTTTTCATAAAATTTGATTTTTTATTCCAAAAAGATCCTGAAACACATTTCAAGTGTATTTATTAAAAAGTATGCTATTATGACACAAAACCCTCTCCTATGAAAACAAAAAAATACAACTCCTATGTAAATCAAAGAGGCAAAATGAAATTAACAGTGACACTGTAACAGTGATACTTGTTACATTAATTCCCACGGAGCTAAAGTGTCTACAAAGTATCTACAAATCAAAGTTTCATCAGAGAACAGAGGAATATGACAAGTGAACAGTATGTAAGCTTCTGCCTTTTTATCCTAGGTTAGCAAGTACAAACAAAAAAATACCCCCAAAAAAACCCCCACAATAAATGACCAATTTCTGAAACATTACTTTTTATAAAACTGTAAGATTTTACACTACACAAAATAATTGTATTTTACAACAATATAACTTTAGACAGTAAAATAGGTTTTGATTGAGGTAATTACATCATGGTGCGTGTACAAAGTAAAACATAAAAAAAATAGATTTTCATCTGTTTTTCTCTAAAAACACAACCACTTGACCAACACACATTTAATGTTGTTGTCTCTGTTGTTTTACTTCCAAACCGCTTCAGTGAGACCAGCCCTTTGTCAATGAAGTTTTTAATTTTCCCTCTTGTAGAACCTTTATTAATTGACCTATTTGTAAACACAGGCTGTTCTATGCAATTGTGCCCACTCCATCTAACTGAGAAAAGTCTAGTTTGAGATTTGACTTTCTTGCAGGTAGACCATTCTCTCCAGACTTTATCCTGAGTGTTTGCTAAAGGTACACCCCTGATTTTGTTTCAGTTGTCTCCAGTGATTGTGGACAGCTTTGGCCTGCTTGCCAATCCATGGCACAAAAGAGTGCTGGGTTTTTGTAATGCCAAATTAATTTGTGATAGAGGTTGGACTATCACATAAGCTAATTTACAAAGTGGAAATCATTCTTCCACCTCTATTGGGCACTTGAACATATTGTCTGTACTGAAAAATGCATAGAAAACTTGCAGATGCTAAGAGATTTTTTTCTTGGTAATCCAGTGTTAATGGAAACGCTAAACTTTTTCAATAAATTGTTTTGAATTGTGCCAAGATAAAATTTTTGTTGTCCATATTGAGGGATCGGTTGTATTGTTACTTTGGGAAGAAGTTGAAGAGTGGTATTGCTCTCCTTGAAGTACAACTCATTGTGTTGCACTTGTTCATGTGAGTCAGAGAACTGGCTTGTGAAAAACTTAAGCTCCATGGCTCTTTCATAGGCTTCAGTTGTGTTAAAGTGAGTCATTGTAACGTCTTACCATTATACCTATGCTTTCAATGTTCAGTGTTGTCTTATAGACTATATAAGTTTGTCTTGTTAGTAACATCACCAGTGCAGTTAATACTACAAATATTATCCCACTCAATGTTGAGGTTTGAAAACTCAACCAAGAACACTTTGCATCAAATTTGTTTTTACAGAATGCACTTAAAGATATCAAAGACATTGGCTCTAAAGAAATTTCAGTAACAAAGAAACGTGGTGTATTACTCAACATGGTTCCTCACAGTTAGATCAGGAAATTTTGAGTTTTTCTTGCTACTATGATCTGTTACTGCATTACACTGTAGGGGATAAAGATCGGCTTCCTTTAAACACACGGAAATGCATCTCTGGTACTATGCCGTCTTTTACCGTCAGTAGTTAGCAGGATCTCACTTCACACTAGCACAAACCAATGGAACATCATATCCCCTTCCACAATAGAGTATACAAAGCCATCTTTCTTTGGGACCAACAGTCAAGCTCAAACAAGACAGAAGGTGATTTACACAAGAATCAAGGCACAAATCTGGACATGACCTAAAGCACTTCACTAAACGACTTGTTAAACCTCATTCACCACTGAAACTGTCACACTGTACATACAGTACATCTTCCAGATCTTCATTGCTTCCAATTTGCTGTAGGCCTAGTCGGTTGAACAGTGTGTGAGGGGGAATGTATTGGAGTCTGAGCTGGCTTTTCTGGGCCTTCTTGACTCTTTGTCTTCTTGCAGGTTGCTTATTTGAAATTCAAGGATGTTGGAGAGAAGTACAGTGGGAGCAGATATTCAGAATGTACCCAAGGTTCCAGAAGTAAAGTTGTATTCTATGTCATGTGTAAAGCATACAAAGAGGAGGTCACTATAACTCCAAATGAGCCTTTTAATAAGAAATATCCAATCACAGAGTTTAAATTCTGTTGACTGTGCTAATAACGACAGCTTGAAATCAGGGATTAAATGTGCAGTTGAATGTTCAGTAAATTACTACAGCGTCTAAACCGTGTCTAATGCCGGCAAGTGGAAGGTTTGAATTCTCCCTGAAATGCTAATGGAACTGCTTGGACAACATTGAGCCTCATTCACCAATATCTTCTTAAGAAGTCACTGCTGGGTTTTTGCAATGCAATATAATTTTTGGATAGAGGTTAGACCATCACTTAAGCTAATTTAAAAGCACAAATCCTTCTGCAACCAGCTACTCCTCACACCTTCCACCTCTATTGAGCACTTTAACATATTTTCTGCACTGACAAATATATCTCTATTTCTTGTCAAGAGAACTTGCCGATGCTAATAGATTTTTCTTGGTATCTATAAATCCTGTGGGAATGGAACTGCTAAACTCTTTCAATAAAATGTTACAAATTGTGCCAAGATTACTTGATCTTTAGTGGTGATCCATACATATTCATATTATCTACCGATAAATAATTTCAACAAAATATGCAGTGTTAAGTCATAACTGCTACCAAGACCACAACGTGAGCTTTTTAAATGCTTATTCATTGGTTTTTATTATGCTTTCAATGATTGAACCCAGAGCTGGAATTACTAAAATAAGAATTTCTCTCTAATGGATGATGATACACACCAAACCTGCTCTAAAAGTAGGCAAGCCTCAATCCTCTATTGTGGACCAGGTTAAAATAAAGTACCTGAGACTGAAGACTACCAGCCTTAGACTCTGACTGTAGTAAACACTTCTGTTGCCATGTAGAGAGACAGAATGATACAACACAGAGTACATTTTTGACAGACATTATGACTCATATGTCTGAGTTAATTATGTATGTTGGTTTCAAACTAATTAAAATGAGAACTTTCTGAGTTAGCAGCAAAATCCTCACTCTCTAAAGAATTAGATTTTTGGACAGAATGGTTTTCATGTTTGGAAGGCCATGTGAGTTAGGGGGAAATAAGTTCTGTAAGCATAATAGATAATAAAAATACTCAGTATCAGTCAATACCATATAAATATGGCAAATTTTAGATTTTGATTTTTTTTTTAGGATTTTCAAAATGACAAAATAGTGATTTAATACGATCTCATCCTTTTGAGATAAAAGTAAAATGAATCGTATAGAAAAAAATCTAAATTTTGACTTAGAAAATGAAAATACAAACCACAACTGACTTAATTTGAAAGTGGTACCCTAAAACTTTGGCATATTATAAACATTTATTTTTGCCATTCGTAATACTTTGTTTTCCATTTTTCAACAAGAAATTATCTTCCATAGAATTTCCTAAAGGAAAATGACATTTATTACTTGCCACATAAAATCAATGTTTATAACATGTAGTACAGCTTTCCCCATCATTACTGTTATGGTACCATGTTTTTGCACCAGTTTTATTGTTGAATTCTGCTGACAATGTCAATCTACTGCACAGCGGTATAACCTGGAGTCTCATAGGCCAGACACATGAGCAGTCAGACAACCAAACAACTTTTTTAACTAAACTTCTCCACATGTCCAAAAGGCACATGTGCTATGAAATAACATGGGACTTTTCAGTGAGGGTGGTGTGTATATCAACATAAATGTATTTAACAGTTTTAGTATCTTTTCTGCTAACTGTCCCTTAACCCATTTGAAAACAAACATCCAGGCATGGTAAGGTTATCATGGACTTAACCTGGCCCCCATCTGGGTCTGTGTTAAGTAAGGGGAGGGGGATACAAAATCAGAGGCCAAGCATCACTCCATTTCCCTATACTATACATTTCAAACCACATCAAAGCTGCATTCATAAGAGTAAATCATGGATTAATTCTAACAGAACTATTACTATTTGCTAGAACTGTATTTACCCTCAGCCATAGCATAGGCAGGAGCTGGGAAATAGTGCTTAGTTGAGCTTGGCTGATGGCAGTGACAAAACACACATGAATGTAGCTTTCAGCCTCATAAGCTGATCAGCAAATTCCACACCAACAAAATGAAATTCCACACCACTGCATCTAAATCTGACACTCTGCAGCTGATCAGACTGATTCCTCATGTGTCAGAGCAACACTCTGAAAAAATCTTGATTTGCAATATGCTTTGCTCACAAAGAACACCAACTGTTGTGTAGCGGGACAACAGCAGAGAGAGATACAGTGAGGTTCTGAAGTAAACACAGGAAGTTGGAGCTAACTGCTGGGGATCTTCTTTTGGGCATAACTTGGATTTTTAAAAATGTATTTAACTGTCAACAGAGCTTGTTTAGCACTGTCCACTATTTCAAGCCCTTTTTAAAATTAGCCTTTAAAGCTAACACAAACCAAGCTACAACCCTGAAATATCTTTAAATGGAGGCACATAGGTTAACTTTCTGTCAGTTTAAATGTTGAAGAGTTCTTTCAATGGACAACCATACACCTGACAACTGTAAAATGTGAACAGGTTTACTTGAAGTTACGGTTATTTTGCGAAGCTAAATCAAAGGTTAAGACAAACCTCTGTCTCTCAAACAGCAGTGCAGTCAACACACAGTTCTGCATCTCAGCTTACCATTGAACCTATAGAGTATAAATGTTCAGTGGTGATCTGATTTTAAAAATAACCACCAACAGGACTTGTGTGAATATAGTGCGGATGAAAAATACACAATATTCAGCCTTTCTGTGCTGCCTGTGTGGACACTGATACACAACCACTGTGTGTCCAGAGTGTTCAAACCGTTGGACTGAATGTCTTTAAGGCTTCACTTTATGATGAATGAGTATATAGAGAAGTCTTGTGACAAGGCTGTAATGTGACATTTTGCATAAATCCCCATCATCACCACTATGGTGTTAGAGTTAACAATCTAATCTAAATCAAATTAGTATTCTTTGTTATCCACATTTATGACTGCAAAATAATTAATCCCTGCATGTATGTAAGATTGACAGATATCTGAGTGAAAGATTTTTTTTTAATAAAAATTATGTGTGTGTATATATATATATATATATATATACATACTCTGTGTGTAGTTGTGAGGGGGGTGTATCTGTGTGTATGTGTCATCAGCCCTCAGAAAGGAGTCTGTAGGTGTGTGTATTGCTGTGATGGTGTGGAGGAGGTGGAGGATGTGTTGGGGGTGGAGCTGTTAGCCAAATGGGAGGAAGGAGAGGTGTCAGAGAGCTGCAGCTCCTCCAGCTTCTTCAAGTACTCATCTCTGAGGGACAACAGCTCCTTGTAGCGCTGCTCCACCGGACTCTGATGCTGAAACACACAACAGACGCGCACGCACACACACACACACACACACACTTAATGACAGTCGACATATATCCGTCATTGCCGATGGAGTATACTAATATTGTCAAACTTTCATAGGTTAGACTAATAATCGTATTATGATTTTAATATTTGTTAATGGATGCTCAAATATTATCAACCTTAAATCACAAATTGATCTTTAAGACACTCACAATCTACTTCTCAAGCAAAATGTCAATGGGTACTGGTAAGACCATCAGACCAGACAATCTATTAGGCTGAATCTGACTTATGAATTGGAATCTCTAACATCACAGTTAAAAGGCTGGGGGAGACTGTGTTGTGTTTGAATCAGTTTTAAAAAGCAGTATTTCAGACCATCTGTGCAGACATTTGAAAGCCCTTCCCAGACACCTCTTTCTACTTTTAGACCCATCTCCAAGTTGTAAACTTTTATTGAAAATTTTAGAAAAAAAAGTTTCCACCCAACTGGTTTCATTACTGAACATCAATCAAATTAATGACAAATTTAAATCTGATTTCAGCTCCCTGCTCTGGTCAAGGTCACCAGTGACTCACAGCTTTCAGTCGACAAAGGCCTGTCCACTCCAGTTTTACCCTATTCAACTGCAGCTCAGTCTCTAAAAGACAGACGAATTTGATTGGAATCAGAGATGTGGCTCTGGATTGGTTTATCTCTGATGTGTTGAATAGGTCCTTCTTAGTCCAATTGGAGATGGCTCCTTCTCTTGTGCCTCTCTTTTGTGGCGTGCTCAAGGGGGTGTAACACCCGCCAACGTAATAAAATCCTACAAATGGAATAAACCACAAATGGAATAAAAATCGCCAACTTTTAATGTAACAATCCCACAATCGTGATAAATTTACCGCAAACATAATAGCAGTTGCCTACTTTGTGGGAAGGTGAAAATCTTCAGCTTTCAAAATTGTAATAACTTCCTACAAATGTATGCAGAGCGGGTCAAGACGTGTCAAAGCAGCGGTCTGAGTAAGTTATAAATAACTTACAGAAACATTGCGCTCAATATAGGCTGTGCATTAGCAAGTCATCCTTCTCTTCTACTTTCTCTGTCATTATCTCTCTCTCCCTCAAACAGGCAGCTGTAACATTTCTTGTTAGTTCACAGAATTGTTTTGTGGCACGTCAATCTATCTCCTTTTAATACATTTTTTTTATTTGCATAAGCAAAAAGAAGAACATTTTCTTCTTGTTGCTGACGTTTAATGTTTGAGCTTCAACTGAGCAAATAATATATGTGTAGAGTCTGACACTCAAATGCTGCTTTCACATTCCTCTGCTGTGAGGATTTGTGACATCACAAATAGTTAGGGAGCCAGTCGTGGTCCAATATTCAACTTAGAGGAAACTCAAAGCCTCCAGTGCACATACACTGAGAATGGACTGTTCCGTAAGGTAGGAGAAATGTTGTGTCCTGCTGTAAAACGTATATCATATATTTTTAGGATTATTGAATTTTAACACACATTAACACATTATTATTCAAAGAAATGTATTTTATATACACTTAAGGGAACACTTAATCGTCACAGTTTAACACCAAGTCAGTTAAACTTCAGGGATATCAATCTGTCCATTTAGGAAGCACAAGTGATTGTGAATTATTTCACCACCTTTGCTGCAATTGAACGTGACAACAGGTGCAATGGTGAGGTTAAAGCAAGACAACCCCCCAAAAGGGAATGGTTTTACATGTGGTGGCCACAGCCAATTGCTCTCTTCTTATCCTCCCTGACTGATTCTTCTCTAGTTTTGTGTTGTGCTAGTGCCCTTGTTACTACTTTTCTAGATGTCTACCTGATAGTGCTGTAGCTAAATTTAAGGAAATAATTCCAATTACATTTAAACCCGTATTATCCGTCGATATAACCAACGAATTCTTCAAAAACCCTAGCTCCACTGAGATTGACCATCTCGTCCATAGCTCTGTAAAGTCATTACGA
This sequence comes from Hippoglossus stenolepis, assembly GCF_022539355.2. Classification (NCBI taxonomy): domain Eukaryota; kingdom Metazoa; phylum Chordata; class Actinopteri; order Pleuronectiformes; family Pleuronectidae; genus Hippoglossus; species Hippoglossus stenolepis. The sequence goes on along the minus strand of NC_061505.1, from coordinate 16,941,955 downwards.
TTAACATTAGACTCAATAGCGCCTCGAAAAAAGAAACGTGTAAAACATAGTAAATTAGGTCCGTGGTATAATTCCAACACACATGAATTAAAACTAGCGTCAAGAAAACTAGAAAGGAAGTGGCGCTCCAACAACCGTGTTGAAAATCTCCTAGCCTGGAAAAATAGTGTTAAAGTTTATAAGAAGGCCCTCCACAAAGCATGTTGGAGGGGGTCGCGCCCCAGCACCCCGTGTTAAGAGGCTGCCACTGGTTTCATGTGTTGTTTGAGGATTTGACTGTAAATCCATGACAATTTCTCGACTAAGGGATGTAGCTTAAATATCTCAAAGTTCATCAACTGGTCAGCAAGTGCTGCAAACTGGAAATCACCATTGGGCTGTGGATCCAGTTGTATGGAGAAACTGGAATAGATAAATGACTAACTGGTCCTCCTTCGTATAAGGGATGCAGAAGTTTCTTTGTTTTGACGTCTTTCCTCTTCATCTCTGGTGACACGACAGATGTCTTTGACTGAGCCACTTGAGCCTAAAATCTGTTCTACCAAGAGGTGAAAACTTAACCTTGTACCTTCATCCTCGTCTCAGATTCCTCTTTACAATGACTCCATTCCGAACAGCATGTTTCTTTGTCAGTCTGTGGGTCTTGCACCTAATCCTAACTAAAACCTCATCATTGGCATTATAGATGGATGGAGGATTTGCAGTACTTGCTTTGCGATCCATTTCTTCATTATAACGCTTAGTTCCATTTTTGGTCTTCTTCTCACTCTGTTTCTCTTTTTCAAATGAATCCCTTTGTTTTCTTGAAGGAAGCAGTGTGTCTACATTTTTCGTCACGAGTTCGCGGGATGGACGGGTGCTTTGAGCCAGCAGTATTTTGATGCTTTTTTACGGCCATTATAAACATGGAATGGTGTCATCCAACCCAGCTGTTTTTTGGGATCTTCATTAAGGACTTGAGCATATTTGGGTAAATGACTGACTCAGTTCACCCCTCGCTTCTCTACATTTATAAGATCATAGAGTATCTTTTTTCTTAATGCCCTGTGCATTCTCTCAATATTTCCCTGGTTTCAAATGCTCGTTGAACAGCCTTCTCACTCAACCCAGAGTACTTCTTTTCCAGCCTTTACTTTCCGTGCATCCGAATCTTTAGTGGCATCAATTCCTCTCTTAGCAAGTTCCAGGATATCAGACTTCTTTACAAAAACCTTCCTGTTGCACAAAATGGACTCTCTGTCATAACTTAAGGAATACCAGTCCCTGTTTCTGCATACTGACCGTTGACTTTTTGTGCTGTCTTCAACAGGGACATCAGATTCCCCCTTGAGTACCTTCAGTATAACACTATAGGTCCCATTATCCATTGGCCGTAGGTGTGTGGACAGTAGAAGTAATGTTATGTGGATATTCATCTTCAATCTGTGAGAACGCAAATATGATATGGTATAAATTTAAGTCTAAATCTAAGTGGTCAATCAAGTCAATGGTCTTATATTGATCAACTTTGACCACTGAGTTTAGACCAGGGGTCGGCAACCTCTCTATCAAAAAAACATATTTGAGCTGAACTTTCATATTTTGTTGCATTTAATCATAGAACTACAATAAACAAAACTGGTTACATTTCCATATAATCTTTATTTTCAGTTTACTATTCACCACAGGGAGCCACCCCAGAGAGGCTAAAGAGCCGCATGCAGCTCTGGAGCTGTGTGGTTGCCTACCTCTGGTTTAAATTGCTACTGTTGACGGTTTGCTTTGAAACGGGTTCGGGAAGTGTCGGAAATATACGTTTGTGACATAGACAGATAAACCTTGTGGTTCACTGCAGAATAAACATAGAAAATTATCTTTCACCTGAGTTTTTATGTTTATCTGATGAATTTCTGACACAAACAAATGTTTGCAACACTTTCTGTATTCTTTTGTTTCATAAAAAGGGGTTTTATTGTGTAGCAGAACCTGTGCAGAACATATTGTTGAACTGAGAAGCTAAATATTGTGCATTGAAAAGATGCTGTAAATATGAATTGATATTAATGTGAATATTGTGCATTAAATAGATACATTTTCAGAAGTGCCTTTCTTTGTCTATATTTATAAGTGTTTTTTTTGGAAGATATCGGGGTGGTAGATCTAGGCTTACGTTTGGAATTAAAAAGTGAATTTGGGCTCGAAAAGGTTGGTGACCACTGGTTTAGTAGATCTTAAATGTAACGTTAATCAATCTAAAGAGTCAAGAACATATAAAAGAATAGGCTATGTCAAAAGCAGTGATGCGCAGGGGTTTTTAAGACCCGCACCCAAACTACCCGAACTTGGACTAAATGTTCTTAAGAGAGTGAGAAAAGACACTTTTTCAGCCTGTAAGGGTCTTGGCCATCACCCTATCTGATTGCTGTCTGGGGTGCTGAAGAGGTACACTACTGAAACACAGATGAACCTGCTGCAGAGAAATCCTCATTACAAGAGGCGTTTTAAAATCGATTCAAAGGAGATCGATTTACGTGCCTCAAAACAATTCTGTGAACTGACAAGGAAGAGAGAGAGAGAGAGAGAGAGAGAGAGAGAGAGAGAGAGAGAGAGAGAGAGAGAGAGAGAAGGTAGACTTGTTGATGCAGAGCCTATATTGCACGCAATGTTTCTGTAAGTTATTAATAACTTACTTAGTGCTCTACTGCTTTGACACCAATATTGAAAGCTCAAGATTTTCACCTTCCCGCAAACGTAACAAATCCCTGCAAAGGTAATAGCTATTACATTATTACGTTTGTGGGATTATTACATTAAAAACTGCCCATTTGTATTATATTTGTGGGCTGTATTACGTTGGTGGGTGTTACAGGGGTCTATTTTGGACCCCACCTATTGCCTATGCCCTTGGAGAAAATCATGGACTGACCTGACACTGATTCCGCTGCTACACAAATGACAACCCCTTGTGGAGCCTGTTCAAGCCCAGTACCACTGACATTTTTTGTACCATATCATGCCTCCGTGAATTGAAATATGGGATGTCCTAAAATTTCTTTGACTCGAGAATCAGAAGTGATTGTAATGATATCTGGCCTGGCCTCAGTACAAGCAACATCAACAATATCTTCTCTAGTCTGAGGGCCTTAGCAAATAATGATTAGTAAGAGACCAGAAACCTCTAAATTATGTTCTGACACTCAAAGTTATGCAGGGATATTTTGCCAAGTATAGACAGCTAACCCAGATCAGGTCATTCCTTTCTTCTTAGATAAGGTCATCCATACTTCTATCTACCCCAGACTGTTGCAATGCACGATATTTATTTATGAAAACATCCAACAGCCACTACAAAATATTGCTGCCATTCTTTGAATCATTGCCAATCCCCTTTTGCTGCCTGAGTTTGAGCAGGGGCCCCATTGGTTCCAAAATCTCAACTTGTCACTAAAGGTGATCAGGCCTCTGCTTTTCTGGCCCCTCAGCCGTGGAACTCCCTGTCAGGAGATCTCCTTTAAATTTCTGTAGATTCACTTACTAATTGTATGGCTTAGAATAAACTGTTAGTAATTGTTGTTACTATAAGTCATTATATTTATGGATTATATTTACTTGTACTATGTGGTTTTTTGTGAGGTACTCTTGAAAAGTGGCATAAATATAGTTTATCAAGGCAGTTATGTTTTCATTGCTGTTGTTTGTCTGTCAACTGGATTACTCTAACTATTTTTCAGTTTCTTTATCATGGCAAGAAAGGGCATTAGCCTTGGTGGACGTATGAGCACTCAAAGCTCACTTCGAGTTGTAAATAATTATTGCTGCTCTTATTATATTACCTGTTGTCGTATGCGTGGGTTCCAGCGGATGTAGTATGTTACCCACAGCTCTAGGTGACGCATGCTGGCAACGGGGTAGAGGACCCTGCCAGACTCAGGGGTGTAGAAGGGGTTTAAATAAATGTCCCACTTGCTGTTGACCAGAGACCACAGAGACACTGTCTTTGACCTCACCTCCTGCCCCACAGAAAGAGTATGAGAGTTTGTTACAGTTTCAAAACAGTGCAATGCATGTTGTAGGGTAACTTAGAGCAGGCAGTTTTACATGTCCTTGTGGTCTTACATGCTGGTCTCGTGCACTCTCACAGTTGTAGAGGAAAGTCCCAAAACGACAGCTGTAGAGATGATCCAGGATTGTCAGCAGAAGCCGCTCATTAAACTCAAAGGCTGTAGGAAACTGAACGGAGAGTTAACCAGTTAAAAGACCTTCAAACTTTTCTTTTGCAGTGTGTGTACCAGAAAGTCCAAAGTATATGAGCATTTCACCCTCAACATAGCAAGAAACCAAACTACCTGCAATATTTGTAAGGCGGACGTTGCTTACCATAGAGTTTAAAAGCGTAATGTTATCCTTCTCTTTGAGAAACGTCTTTTTTAAATCACATTTATGCAGTCCGAAGAAGAGTAAAGGTACAATGGATTGCTTTCTGCAAAAGACGCAGATATGTACTCCGCAGCAAGCAACATCCACCCCATCAGAGTGAATCTTCCTTGCAGCAGGGAATATCTGCTCTCAGAAGAGAGCAAGCCCCACACGAGACCAAGTGGAGATGCTTATATCAGCACTTTACCTGTTCTTAGTTCACAGAAAAAATAGATAATTGAATTTTAATATATTTTTTATATCAGCACTTTACCTGTTCTTAGTTCACAGAAAAAATAGATAATTGAATTTTAATATATTTTTTATATGAGCACTTTACCTGTTCTTGGTTTACAGAATAAAAGGATACTTGAATATTAATGAATTTTTTACATAAGCACTTTCTGTCCTTGGTTTTAAATGGATAAAAACTTGATACTTTTTTTTATTTTTGTATCAATAGTAGCCTAATAAGCAGCAAAGTCTATTAAAAGACATTTTTTAATGAAGTATTGATCTTTATGTCAATAAAACAACCTCAAGCTAAATTTTAAAGCTGATGGCTAAATAAGAGAGTATTTGTGTGATTCATAATCCGATTAGTCGACTAATCGTTTCAATAATCAACAGATTAAATCAGAATAGTCGTTAGTTGCAGCCCTAATTCGAACAAGAGTCAAATACTGTTCCGGATGCTGGTAGAAATAACATGACATTACAGTGTTAACTAAACTGAAAAAATAACTAATACATTTTCTCCATTCAAACGAAAAAACTACAACCCATAGAAATGTCAATACACCAACGTCAGACATGCCCGTCTGCAAACCAATCAATGTCGAGTATAGGTAGAAACAGATCACATAGCTGATGACAACAGGACGTACGCATGTTATACAAAATTCTTTAGCGCACTCCCTAAATAATTATGTGAAGCCAAAACTAACCGGAGCGATGTAAACGATGTAACAAAGACGTGAACCTTGGGTCAAATTTTGCTTTGTCCTATGAATGTGACTGACCAAGAGGATTAAATCACACCACCCTCTGATCTACTTTCCACTTCAACAGCAATACTGCATATTGAGCTGCTGCTGTACATTCTGCACAGTCTGTGCACCCAACACCTACTCACTCAAGTGATTTGAAAGTCTATGGTATAATATTTTACTATCAGTTCAGCTTGATGATTCAAACATACTGTACCTGTTTAGTCATCTGCCATACACAGTCAATGAACTGAACAAAGATGGGCGATCTGTCCTGATCTGCATGGTTCTTGTCACCGTGACCTGTCCTCTACACACACACACACGCACACGCACACACACGGATGTTAATAGAAAGACACAAAGCTGAAGTAGATAGTTCTGGAGATTAGTCGTATAACTGTTACTTACTGGGGGCGGCGTATAACTCACCTGGTAGAGATGCCGCCCCATCGAGGCTATGCCTTAACCATAGCGGCCGTGCTGCATGTATTCCCCAAATCTCTATCTGTCCCCCCTTCACAGCTTGCACACCCCCCCCCCCCAAAAAAAGAAAATGACTTACTGAGGCGAATTTGTGCCCAAAGCTGATCCATTCCTTCTCAATCAGCACCTAAAACATCATAAAAATGTTAATTGTACCACGTTGATTGTAATTTAACTCTGTCCATTAGTTTCACTAAAGTTTAAGCGCAGTAAGACCACTGCAAAGGTGCACTAAAGATTTGCTCACAACGGGTGTGAATTTAGCTTTCCTTATATGTTTGAGTTGTTTCCTTTTATAGTCTAGTCTCTTCAGCCACTGACCTGAAATCCTCTGAGTGTGCGGTAGTGACTGTCCAGCATCAGCATGGCCAACGAGGTGAGCTGGGCAGTTCTATCCCAGCCATCACTACAGTGAACCACCACTGAGTTTCCACTGGAAACCTTGTCTGCTACTTGGATGGCTCCTGACAACACCAGCTACACAAACAGACTGAATTTAGACAAGCATTTACACTTTTTGAAAATGCGCAATTCAAACCCATAAAGGTAAAACTGTTTTTATGCGTATACAAACTCTTTCTTACCTTAACATGTTCTAGCCAGTGTGTAGACTCTAGACTGGATAGCCAATGTGATTCCTCAACATTTGGGTAGACAATGTCTTTGAGTTTCTTCAGGGATTCCCTCATGACATGGATATTCTGGATGTCTAAGAAGATGAGCTCTGCGTTTTGGTACTCATCACCCTCATAGCCTCCTCCAGTGGCCTGTGAATTCCAAAAACAAATGTTAAAAATGGTCTGTATTTATAAAGGACTTTTCTAGTCTTGATGACCACTCAAAGTGCTTTACATTACAGTTTTGCCATTCACACACACATTCATAAAGTGCATCTATGTGCATTTTCTCTATCACACAATGATCACACACTGATGGAACAGCCAGTCAGGGGCAATTTAGTTCACTATCTTGCCAAAGGACACTTCGGCACGCAAGATGGGGAGACTTGCATCAAACCCAAATATAACTAGCGCTGCAAGCAGCACCTATGGGCCTTCCCACCCAGCAAACATCGGTGCCAGCCGCGACACTTTTTTTAGGAAAAGCACAATTGCAAGCCATTCCCTGAATGAAAAGCAGAAGCTACTTAATCTCCCCGAGCACAAGCTCATGACAGATGCAGCTACGAGATGGAACAGCGCCTGTGATATGTTGGAGCGCTTCTTAGAGCAGCAGCCCGCAATTTGCACAGCATTACTCTCCTCTGAGGTGTGGAAGAATGCCAAGGAGTTGTGGACCTTAACTGAAGCGGACCTGGCCTGTGCTGAAGATGAGGCTAAAGCCCTGAAGCCGCTAAAAGTTGCAACACTCGTAATGTCAGAAGAAAAGACCCCTACGCTGTCTGTTATAGCACCGCTGCATGCCCAGCTGTCGAACTGCGCTCATGTCCAAGCAACAGACTCGGCACTTACGAGGGACATTAAAAACACCGTATCCGGGGATCTTGGGAAGAGATACGTGAGCGACAGATCCTTTTTGTGCATCGACTTTTTTTTTTAATCGGGATTAGAAAGATAATTATTTTATTTTACTTTTAAGATCTTTGATGGCCAGAATTTTAAGTGTTTTGAGTAGTGCGGTCCTTAAGGCTTTGCCTTTGTTGTTATATGGAATAATAAAGAACAGCTGTTGTAGTAAATTCTGTGCAGGACATGGTCATTATTCAAAAGCAACGTGTATCGTGATACGTATCGTATCTTGGCCTCTGTATCGTGATACGTATCGTATCGTGAGGTTGTAGGCAATACCCAGCCCTAACTGCCTGTAGCGAAAACAATGGCATTACAATTTTTTTTTATTACAGTTGCTCAAACGACATTCCTCCTTTTCTTGTTGGCCTTTGAATGTGGAAAACGAGGGAACTAAAATTACCGCACTGCGGTTGTATACCTCCCCCAACCAGTGCACTTTTCGTGTACATATTTCTACATACTTTCTTTTCCAGATTCATATTAGGTCACTTTGACCACTGAAAAATAAACTGATCACAACTGCCAGCTGATCAAAAGTTTTATGAAATTCCCTCAAGCAGTGTTGAGCTGTCACATTCAAAAAGGCCAAAAATCTAATCAGTTTATCATTGAGTCTAAGTGAATTGTACTATATAATTACATTTCCTATGGGCAGTCCTAATATATCACATTCACAGGGATGTAAGGTCACTGTGACCTTGACCTTGAGACCTCCGACCACCAAAATCCACATAGTTCATCCTTTAGTGCAAGTAAATATTTGTACCAGATTTAAAGTCAAAGCATTCTTGTGATATCACATTCAGGATAATGGGAAGGACGGACTGATAGACAAACCAAAAACATTGGCTGTCGATGGCGCAGAGGCATATAAATTTGTTTCGGTACATTGTACCCATACTTTGTCTTCAGCATCTCTAATATGATAATTTGATGATTTTCTCTCACCTGACTGATTGATAGGATTTTACGCCGATTAATCGATAATGGAAATTATCCTGAATCACAGCCCTGATTGTAACCTTTTCGAAAAGGAAACCATCTCATCAGAAATATGAAATATGATGCATGCTTAAAGTAGAAGCTTCCTCAAGGGTTAACATTTCATAGTGACATTACAGAGCTGACATCATGTGGTGCTTTCTACTATTTCAGATTGACTGATGCTGACAGGTAATGCTCATGAGATGGTAACCTGCTATACACCCTCCTGCGTCCGTCAAACCAGCCCTGACCCCTGACAGCACTCCCTTTCCCTTCACACCTTGTTGGCCACAGCGTTGACGTTAGGCCTGGCGTCATATATAGTGAGCTTGGCAGTGTCGTTTGCCTCCCTGATCAGGTCCAGATAGCGCTCGTCATCTTTGTTCCTTTTACCAGACATGCCAACCAGAGGCTGACTGCAACGGACAATCACTGCCTGGTTCTCCCTGTGGATCCATGATAGAACCTGAGGCACAAAGACAGATGAAACATTTGCAGATGTGACTCGTTACTGTAGGGAATGGTGTCGCTGTCAGATAACTTTTAATGGTTTTCAGTGCAACAGTCAGAGATTAGGATTGCTGCTACAAACAATTTGACTTCTGCACCAGTTTGTCTCTTATCATTTAAGACAGTGTCAGGGCTACAGATTTTGAAATTGTTGAAACGAACAAAGTCAGTGTGCTTTAGAGGGGTCGGTGGATCAGGGAAAGGGAGGGGGGACCAGTACCAGCAGAGAAGCTGATATTTTGTCCTAACTCTCAGGTGTTTGGGGTCGACAACTGCATTTAAGGCAACGAGTTGTTGACCTGCCTCCTCTGCTCAGCTGTGTGTGTGTCACTCCTACCTCCACACACACAGAGCAGAGAGAAACTCAACAGTGAATGCAGTACAGACTCACACTGAGCTGGAATTAAATGAGTGCACAGAAAAATAAAGTATTTTTTTCTATGGTTTCTTTGCAGACAATAGTACTGTAGATTTTTAAAACCAATTTATTCTGTTGGATGTGACTGTGACTATGAAACATCATTATTTGTCTTAAAGCGAAAGTTCACAGAAAAATGAAAATTCACTCATTTACTCACCACTCAACCGATGGAGGGGTGGGTGAAGCGTTTGAGTCCACAAAGCACTTTGGGACAGTCAAATCCAATGCAATTGAAGTAACTGCTAATCCATTTTTCAAATGCCAAAAAACAGAAAAAAACATAACATGCCTTCATACTGCTCGTCTGGTGTCATCCAAGTATCCGTAAGCCCCGACATTCAATTTCGACTTGAAACAGTTTAATTATTATTTTTTTTATTTACCTAAATGTCCTCTGATATCCTCCTCAGAGTTCCTATTTGCACACACTGCACACAAGCTCTCGCTCGGGGGCACGCGCTAGCATTGCTAGGTCCACCAGCATCGCTACTTCCAGAAGCGGCCTTTAAGGCTTAATACACAGTGTAAATGCAGCCATTTCGAGCCAAATTCGAATGTCGGGGCTCACGGACACTTGGATGACACCACACAAGCAGTATGGAGGCATGTTAAGTTTTTGAAGAAGGAGTCACCAGTTACCTCAATTATATTGGATTGGATTTGCTCACAACACTTCACCCTACCCTCCATCGGCATAGTGGTGAGTAGATAATGAGTGAATTTAAATTTTTCTGTGAACTATCCTTTTAAGTTCATTCGTCTCAAATCTTGAGTCAGATAAGACTACTTTGCTGTCAGGGAGAACTGAACTTAGGAAAAGAATGCTGTGTAATTTGCTGTCTTCAGCATTATCCTTCTATTCTGAATACACTTAAGCAAACTAAAGCCGTCCTTCAATGTTAATGTTGCACATTTGATATAGTGTTATATGGTGCTTTTTTTATCTTATTTCTAATAAAATGTTTTAAGCACATTTTTACAATTACACTGACAATACTGATAATCATAATAATTTTGGTCATCATAATCAAGATACAAAATGTTCACACCGTTTCACATCTACTCTACACCAGAGGACCTAAAATTTCGTCGTTGCTCCCAGAGGCTTCATTGTCAGATGAAAGCGATGTGCTCCAAGACGGCTGTGGGTCTTATGCTCACCGGTATGCGTCCTCTTGATCTGAACACTGCAACTCTTCTGAGGTCCTCCTCTTTACTTTTAAAGGGTACTGTCAGTACAGTAGGGTAGGTGTCGCACAGCTCATAGTTCTTATTAATGAATGTAATACGCCACTTGTTATTAGGTAAACCCTACAAGAAAAGACAAGATCATCATTAGACATAGATATTTTTACACAACACAACCCACTGATTACAAAATGATGCACAGTAGAAACAAGTGCCGGAATCAATGTCCTTACACTGTACTTGTCCTCCTTACCTGGCGTCTAAACTCTTCTATGGGTTTGTAGACATTCCAGCCATTCTCCTCATACTTCTCTTGAGTCACATATGCAAACACATGCTGGATGCAGGGGAGAGAAGAAGACTTTCATTGACAGACGACAGTGTTATTATGTCAGCAGCAGCAGCACAGTGCCCCTGACTACAAACACACACATCAGACCAGTGGCAGCCTTTTATCAATTTGCCTACTGGCTAGATTTAAGAGGTTCATACTCAAACACCAGTGGTTCTCAAACTTCTTCTTGCATGCTCCCATTCAGAAAGCAAAATAAGTTCACACCCACCTCTGCACAATTTATGTGAATCATAAACGAGGAGCAATGGATAAAACTTGGATCCATGTTTTAAGAACAATAGCATTAGCAACGTCCTGTTTGTTTTTCCCCGAACATTTGTTAATTCAATTTATTTTATTCATGAAAAGGATTTATTTGTCTCATTCAGTGTGCCAAAGTGTCCATGGGCAAGTCACTGAACCCAAAATTGCCTCTGATGGCTGTTGTGCCGGCAGCGTGTAAGTGATGTGTGATCGAGAAATTGCTGCACATAGATGCACTGTATGAATGTGTGAGTGTGAATGAATAGCACAACTGTAATGTAAAGTGCATTGAATGGTCATCAAGACCAAGAAAATTTCTATATAAATAAAGACCATTTACCATAAAGGTAGCCCGTACACATATATGTACATAAATACATACAATTACACACATATATTTATACATAAACACATGCATACAGAATTTGGGATTGTAGGTCTTAACTGATCTGGGACTCTCGGATGGTTACAAGGAGAAGCTGGAACAGAACAGAACTGCCGATGTCTAAGAACGAACTGCAGAAACTCTCAGGACTGTGTAACTATGCTAGAGACCATGTAAAAAGCAATCAGAAATACGTCAAGCCACTGTATGCATGACTTAAGAAGAAAGAGGATTCTAACAAAGACTGGGTTTGGACTGCAACTGATTTGAAGGCCATCAAGGCAACTGTATGCTCAATACCAAGAAGCCTGACCAACAGAGGTCAGTTGTGATCAAGATAACGCTATGGTGAAGGAGAGGGTATTGTAGCTATGTGGATCTATACATTGTCCACAGTGGAGAAGAAGTATCTGCTTGAGGACAAAGAGCTGGATGTCCTGGAGTGCTGCAGTGCCCTGAAAGATCTAGTACAAGGCTAGGGAATTAAAGGCATCACCCAAAGCCAACTTCATCAGTTCCTAAAGAAGGGTATACCAATGGAATAAAAAGAGACAAGACAATACGACCTACTGGGTCTTTATTCTCAAGCAGAACGGAACTGAATGTTCTCTGCAGAAGGGAAAAGCTCCTGGAAGTGCCTAAGCAGGTGAAGTTACCGCTGTGATGACAGGACTGCTTGAGCTGGACAAGCGCAAAAGCAAGAGAGCAAGAGTGATCCCATACAGTTTTACAGCTTTCAGGCTCTCAAAGAAGAACTGGACATTTGGATTGAAAATGGCTTTGGGGGTACCAAAGGAAAAATGGTAGCCCATCAGGACTTGTGGAATAAAGTAGCCAAATTATGGCTTATTATTGACGTGGGGCACCAGAAGGAACACGCTAAAGAAAGAGCACACTAGCAAGGGATTGACAAAGTGGATCGAAGTGCAGCAGAGAATATTTGTCTTTGTGGTCAAAAAGTGGGATAAAATGGTCAAGGGAAGGGTAGTCCCTAATGAGCCAGTGGTGCAGGCCGTATATAAGGCATAGGCCATGCATTATCCACTTTGGATTTCTGGTAATAGTGTAGTGACCATCCTGGAGCAAGTCTGCAGTGATTTGGGAGTGCCTAAGGAACTGAGGACAGACAATGGCACACAATTCCACAATACCCAGGTGGGCCGATTGTGTAGTTTGAATAGATTTGCCTTATACAAGTAAGTATGCAATAATGAGTGTAATCAGTGATACAATTTTCAGGGTACATCTGATGATACATTAATAACATTGCAAGTCTTTCTGCTGACACCAAAACACTGTGCTTCACATAAAGCATATCAGCTGTGTCATCGCGTGTCAAAGTCCCAAACATTTGTCCTCCCAAATTACTGGCAAACTGGGCTGTTGACTCTGTTGAAATTGCCTCAGAATTTAGACTTCAATTGTCCTGTTGTTATTAAACTTTCCCAGTATTCCAATAAAAAACGTTCAAATGAAAAACACCATTTTGCATTACATTTCAATTACCTGACGCTTTTATCCAAAGCGACTTACAATAAGTGCATTCAACTAGGGTACAAACCCAGAACAGCAAGAATCATGTAAGTACATTAACTTAACACCAGAAAGAATAAACTGGTCCTCTGTCACATACTCATTCTATTTAAATGTAAAGTACAATTTTAAAACTGCCATAACCGCCATAGCCAACTTAAGGATGTGTCTGAAGGGTTTCCTCTGAAACGTCAGCACACTGTGCGTGAATACATCCATTCCTGAAGATGCCACGTCAGTCGTGAACGTCATCACGTTAGAGGGCTCATCGAATCACAGCCTTATGAATGAAGCGTCTGTCTACCGCAAACAAGAAACTCCTGGCTGTTGTTCAGAGTGGGTCAATGAATGACTTTTTTCGGTGTAAAAAACTGGCTGAAGTCAACACCACACTGTTTTCCCTGGAGGAGAGGATGACTGTGTTGGAACACAAAGCTGCCGGCCCAGTGTGGAGGAGTCAAAGCTGAAAAGACGGGCGCACAATCACAAAATTGTGGTAAGAGCTAAGCTAAGTAACTCGCAGATCTGAATAGCATGTAAACAACTGTGGGATTAGCGAGAAATCTGGTAAGAGAAGAAGACAGCAATGAGTGCTTGAGCAGAACTAGTGTACGTTGAAATATGTACGAACTGCTTAAACTTAAGAGTTTGTTCTTAAGTTTTTTCATTAAAGTGACTTTTTTGTCCTGTTGTATTTTATAGGAAATTGTCCGTCGTCTTCACACCTCTGAGGCAAACGGCAGGGGCCACGAACTGGAGCAGGGGTACGATTAAAAAACAGACGCACTGTGCTGTATTAAAACATTCTCTATGTTACTTTATCTGTTTATGTGTTCTCACAGCCTGAGCCCCCCTCACAACGAAGGTGTCACTGCACATTTGGTAGAAGCTGTAGCTGCAAGTCCGGATTTGCAGGGTGGAAAATGACCCCATTGTATGTAAGTAACTGTGTAGTTATTGTGTTTTTTACTGTGGATCTTCTTACGGTGAATTAGCAAGTTGTGTTTTTACACTATTTGTGCTGAATGTAAATAAAGCCTTGACTCAACATGTACCTTGTAAATGTTTTTTTCTTTCTCTACATTATGTACAACATATAACATCAAGCATCACATGAATGTATGTATAGTCTTCAGTAACTGCAGTGCTTTTGATATAGGCTTACTAATAATTAATATTAATTAATTAATTATTAGTAATAATAACTGTATTAATTATTATCATTATTGTGTGGGAGGGGTTTACTCAAGTGTGTATTATAATGGCCCAGGGTGACCAATAGCAACAGATCTACCAGCCAATCACGGGTGACTTTTCGTTTCAAAGGTCTGTGGTTTCATCCAATGGTGAAGTGAGTTAAGTTCTCGCCAGGGGTTTCACTGCAATGCATATGCTAATTAGATCACACCTTCGCTCTGCTTCTCCCCCGCCATCAAAAATAACAATCCTCTCTATTATAACCCCCACTTCCATGCCTATTCATAATAACAGGCAGTCCCAAAACAATTATTGTCATGGGTCATATTGCCATGGGCAATAATTCCTGCCTTTAGTCAATAAAAATGTCCCTTTCCTTTTTGTAAAATGTGTATGAGTGTTATTAATGTGCTTTCATTTGTCTATTGCACAGATTAGACTATCATAAATAATACATTGTTGATTCAACCTGTTTTAAACCTGATGATGGAAAGTGCAGCCACCACTGTGGGAGGAATCTGTGATAAAAATATCTTTAAAATGTGTTTGTTAGATACTATAGCTTTATGTCAATCTGATCTGCTAAAACAGAGGTCTTCAACAAGGGGTCCGCGGAGGTACTGCAGGGGGGTCGCAAATTTTTGGTTTGGTTGTTTTTTTTTTCCACAAATTTAAATGTCTTTAAATACACATTAACACGAATCCAACATATTGTAGCGAACGGATAAATGGAGGCAGAATACATTATCTTTCAGTCAGCCCTTTGCAACAACATATCTTTGCGAAAGTGGATTTTCCTCACTCACCTACCTGAAAAACAAATACAGGTCAAGACTGCAGCCTGAGGCTGATATGACCTGATATGACTTGAGGATTCACTGTCCCTTCTACATGAACCTGTGTATTATTTGAATAGCTTAGTATTGAATGCACAATAACAGGGTAGCTATGTTTATACATGGCACTAGGCCCAGTTTAATATAAAACACAATTTTATACAATATACAGTGCCTTGCATAAGTATTCACCCCCTTTGGACTTTTCTACATTTTGTCATGGTATAACCACAGATTAAAATTTATTTCATCGTGAGTTTATGTAATGGACCAACACAAAATAGTGCATCATTTGGAAGTGGGGGGAAATATTACATGGATTTCACAATTATTTACAAATAAAAATCTGAAAAGGGTTGAGTGCATATGTATTCACCCCCTTTACTGTGAAACCCCTAACAAAGATCTGGTGCGACCAATTGCATTCACAAGTCACATTTGCAAGTCACATAATTAGTAAATAGGGTCCACCTGTCTGCAATT
The DNA here is from genome assembly GCF_022539355.2 of Hippoglossus stenolepis. Classification (NCBI taxonomy): domain Eukaryota; kingdom Metazoa; phylum Chordata; class Actinopteri; order Pleuronectiformes; family Pleuronectidae; genus Hippoglossus; species Hippoglossus stenolepis. Next base: position 16,926,418 of record NC_061505.1, on the reverse strand, counting down.
TAATCTCAGTATAAATACACCTGTTCTGTGACGGACTCAGAGTTTGTTGGAGATCATTACTGAACAAACAGCATCATGAAGACCAAGGAGCTCACCAAACAGGTCAGGGATAAAGTTGTGGAGAAATATGAAGCAGGGTTAGGTTATAAAAAAATATCCAGAGCTTTGAACATCTCTCTGAGCACCATAAAATCCATCATAAGAAAATGGAAAGAATATGGCACAACCGCAAACCTACCAAGAGGAGGCCGTCCACCCAAACTGAAGAGTCGGACAAGGAGAAAATTAATCAGAGAAGCAACCAGGAGGCCCATGGTTACTCTGGAGGAGTTGCAGAGATCCACAGCTGAGGTGGGAGAATCTGTCCACAGGACAACTATTAGTCGTCTACTCCACAAATCTGGCCTTTATGGAAGAGTGGCAAGAAGAAAGCCATTGTTGAAAGGGATCCATAAAAAATCCCGTTTGGAGTTTGCCAGAAGCCATGTGGGAGACACAGCAAACATGTGGAAGAAGGTGCTCTGGTCAGATGAGACCAAAATTGAACTTTTTGGCCTCAATGCAAAACGCTATGTGTGGCGAAAACCCAACACTGCCCATCACCCTGAGCACACCATCCCAACAGTGAAACATGGTGGTGGTAGCATCATGCTGTGGGGATGCTTCTCTTCAGCAGGTACAGGGAAACTGGTCAGAATAGAGGGAAAGATGGATGGAGCCAAATACAGGGAAATCCTTGAAGAAAATCTGATGCAGTCTGCAAAAGACTTGAGACTGGGGCGGAGGTTCATCTTCCAGCAGGACAATGACCCTAAACATATAGCCAGAGCTACAAAGGAATGGTTTGGATTAAAGAATGTTAATGTCTTAAAATGGCCCAGTCAAAGCCCAGACCTCAATCCAATAGAGAATCTATGGCAAGACTTGAAGATTGCGGTTCACAGACGGTCTCCATCCAATCTGACTGAGCTTCATCTTTTTGCCAAGAAGAATGGACAAACCTTTCCATCTCTAGATGTGCAAAGCTGGTAGAGACATACCCAAAAGACTTGCAGCTGTAATTGCAGCGAAAGGGGTTCTACCAAGTATTGACACAGGGGTGAATACTTATGCACCCAACAGATGTCAACTTTTTTGTTCTCATTATTGTTTGTGTCACAATAAAATTTATTTTGCACCTCCAAAGTACTATGCATGTTTTGTTGATCAAACGGGAAAAAGTTTATTTAAGTCTATTTGAATTCCAGTTAGTAACAGTACATAATGGGAAAAAGTCCAAGGGGGGTGAATACTTATGCAAGGCACTGTATATAGTAGGGGATCCCTGCTCCATCTCTCCATCAGTTTGGGGTCCTTGGCCAGAAAAACGTTGAAGACCCCTGTGCTAAAAAGTTCTTCCTTTCACCCTAGTATGTCTGTGTGAGGGGGAGATAGGGAGAGGGAGAGGGTTTGTGTGTATGTGTGTGTGTGTGTAAGAAAGAGAGACAGAGACTAACTATCTTTCTTTATCTTCAGAGAGGAGTGTGAAGGACCCCAGGATTGACAGAGCAGTGTGAGTTGGAAAAAAGATTGTGGCCGCCGTTGCTCACAGCTGGAAGCGGGCATTCCGGGATGCTCAAGTGGAAAAAGGCCTACCCCAGCACAAACTGGTCACAGAAAGACAAAAGATGATCCAGCGGCTGTTAAAACAAGAAAAGGCCATCACACAGATCTTGGCTGCTAACAGGTCAACCAGGCACCTGGTGCTAACGTTGCAAGACGAAAATGAAGGATGGAAAATGCCCTTCATTGTTTGCACAAATAAATGCTGCTGCCTGCAAGCTGCAATCCCCAATAAAATATCATCATACATTTCGTTATCGCAAATTTCCTTGAAATATCGTGATATCATTTTGAGGCGTGTGTGAATGGGTGAATGTAAAACTGAACTGTAAAGCGTTTGAGTGGTCATCAAGACTACAAAAGCGCTGTATAAATACAGACAATTTATCATTTACAGACCAATACATATTGCTTGAATTTGGGGAACAGAGTCTTTAAGTTGGTGTGGTAATCACCACAAAGCTGTCTGGATGTTTACTCAGTATCTCACTGATGGCGTTGTAATGAGACAAGTCAGGTGTACTGTTTACACTGCAACCTGCTAATGAGATGCGACAGTTGTTGGAAGTTGGCCATGCTCAAGGGTGGCAGGTAAGAAGATATCTTGAACCACTTTTGTCGCGTTGAGCCTATCATGAAGAGAGCAAGCCCAAGGGGTTGGCTGTCATTACTGGAGGTAAAAAGGGGGGAATGGAACCATTTGCACCACCACTGTATCCAATGGTAGGAGTTCCTGAAGAAACAGACAGGTCCCCATCACTACAAGACTTGATCGTTCCAAACATTTTTTCAAACATATGGGGCAACAGCCATCCGCACCGCCAACTTAGACAACAATCTAAGTTTTTGAAGCAGAAGATGCATCCCTTCTGCTCTGCAACTGCTTGAATCACCCCGACAAAACAACCCAGGTGAGGTATCTCTTGCCCGACTTGGAGTTTCCCGCCTGTCTCAGCTGCTCAGCCAAGCAGTCTCTGAGGCTTGGCTTTATGACCCCTTACAAGGCCAGGGGGTGAGCCCACCAGTGTCTACAATGCAAGTGCCACTGGTCTTCAGAGAGCCAGCAGAGCCAGAATACACCCATGAATATAAGGATTTGCCTGATGATTCCCGGTAGCTAGCTCTGCATACGGGATGGGTAGGACCTATCGAGCTGACCACTTGGAGAAGACAAAGTCACACCAGAAGGCTGGAGCCGAGACGGAGTGCTGCAAACACCATGGAGCATGGCAATGCGGGCTGCCATGCACATAAGGCCGGACCAAATAACCAATTAACTCATTATCTACTCACCACTATGCTGGAGGGCCTAACCCTAACTGAAACTCTGTCAAATTTACAGGATGAAAGAGGCAGCATCAACTGTGGAGTACATCCATGGAATACTCCATATATGTGGGTTGTATTGCAGTCTGGTGCAATGAGGTCTTCCAAGTGAATTTTCACATTCATATGGCCAGAGGCATATTCTACCACAACAAGGTTACTAGCTGCTAGTGCATACCTGAACTAAACTTTAAGTGGAAGAACATCAATCAATCAATCTAATTTTATTGTATAGCCCAGGGGTAGGAAACCTTTTTTCTATCAAGGGCCAATTAAATTTCCATACCATCCTTCGAAGGCCATACAAAATTATTGTTTATCGTGAACACATGTATCACACCAGGGCTCCAGACTTATTTTTTGCATTGATTGCACTGGTGTGCAGAATTAGCACATAATTTAGGTGCACCCAAAATGCATTAATACACCTATCAAACCTTTTCTTGACAGTTCCCATATACATGGGTAATTTCATAATTAGGGCTGGGTATTGTCACTGATTACACAAATCGATTCACAAGGTCAAAATTTGATTCAATATCAATTCAGGATATATTATTGTGAAATACTAATTTTGCTTGGATATGTGCAAGGAAACCTCTAATTTGGCGCATTAATACAAATATTAAGGTAGGCTTGTCACAATAATATATTTTGTTGGACATTACATTGTGCCAGAAAACATTGTGATAAATTATATTATTGTCATCATTTTGAAAACATTTTATATCACTGATAATGCAATAACATGATCATGCAAGCAGGCTCCACCCTTTTAAAGAGCAATTAAAATAATTATTGAGGATGTTTAAATATCCTAAATACATAAAAAATAATAAAATATATCACACACAACCAAAACAATAGATATCAATAGAGCCAAACAATAGATCTTTGGCTCTGTTACCAAAATAGCTCTTGAATAAATATGAAACATTTGGCACCAAATATGTGTTACCAGCTCAGTTAACAGGATTGTGTGTGTGTGTGTGTGTGTGTGTGTGTGTGTGTGTGTGTGTGTGTGTGTGTGTGTGTGTGTGTTTTTACATGTCTCGTGAACTCTGGAGCGAATCAAACAAACACAAAGTAAACTTTATGTTCACTTAACAAAGTGAACAGTACTGCTCAGGTCCTAATAATTTCTGTTCAGTGTTGGTGTTTATTGTTAAAGTGTAAAGTAAGCGCAGGTTAGCAGGAGTGTGGAGGGAGGACACTCATTGTTCTACTTACTGGAGGACAGGAGAACACCCGACCACAAGAGGGGAGGCGTCCACTTTATGGCTCCATTGTGTATGCATGTTTTGATCATCACTGTGAGCAACAGTCATGCGTTTGTGTTTTAGAGAATGGAGGGGGTGACTACAATGAGTTGCCCAGTCTATTTAAGTATTTAAATAGACTTTTTTTAAGTATTTAAGTATTTAAATAGACTTTAAGTATTTTACAGGAGTATTTTGTGAAAATCCTCCTGTATTTAGTTTGTTCTTCCTCGGATTTCTTTGTGTGTTGTGAGCTTCTTCCGACAAGAAACAGATGACTTTGACTATCTTCAGCAGTTCGACAGAATAGAGCATTAACCATTTTTACAAAACTGTTTGGACCCAAAGTTCTCTGTGCTCAAGGAACATGGAATCTTTACATTACCGGACTTTGTACGGAGTCAAGGCTCCTGCTTGGATTTAAAAAGTTCCAAGGCTAGGAATAGATTACAAAGGCCACATAGTCTAACCCCACCTCTCTAAGGTATTGATTTGATACAATTATTATTTTACATCTTATTTTCTAATCAAATTCCGAATCAAAATTTGTTCAATTTTGATCTGACTGAGCTTGTTAATAAGTATTTATTCTTAAATAAATTTCTTAACTTGCATTTAAAGAGAAATTGTGGACATTCACTTTGTATATCCTCCAAGATACAACATATAACTAATGTGTAAGCTTGTGTTTAACACAGGTGATAGGGTTAGGGTTAATAAAATGTAACAGATCCTTTGGACCTCACAAGGTCTCTTTAAGCTTCCATTAACAAGTGTGACTGAAGTATCCAACTCACAGAGGGGTTACTCGGTTGGGTGCTTCATTAGTGGAAGCAGGCAGGATGTAGGCAGTTAGAAGCTTTGCGAGTCTCCGCATCACCAGCTAGATTATTCTTAGAAACCTTATTAGAATAATATTTTTTGGGGCTATTGACTCTGACCCTTTAAACGTAGAGATGGAACAGCCACCCCTGTACTGGGATCTAACAATCTATATACACAGTACAACTTCAGCTACATTTGTATCATCTGAATTTCTTTTGCTGGCCGAGCCAAAAACAATGTCCAATTTCTCCGGATAGACCAAAATAGACATCAGTCAGTGGATGGTGGGAGAAGTCAAAGGCACACTTACTAGACAATGTGAGAGGGGAAAGGCATGTCTGAAGAGGAGCTCAAAAATATCTCGTCTGCTGTGGCCCTCCTGCTTCAGGGCAAACCTCAAGTTCCTCATGTCCTAAAGAGAAAGTCAGAGAAAGTCAACATCAATGCACATTCCCAAACAGCACACACAAACACAAACATAAATGTATTCATGAAGGGTTTTTCCTTCATAGAGAATTGCACGTGCAGAGGGGGGGCACCTGCACCTCCTGCACCTCCAGCACCATGGGCCGGATTGTGAAATAATTTTAACAATTAATTATAATTTAGCTATATATCAAATGACCTGGCTGCCGTCAGTCACGTGATGAGTTTTCACCTGACCTGAGCTCATCCTGACGTGCCTTCTTCCGCACTACACTGCAGACGCCCAGCGCCGTCTGGGACAGCGGGACGAAAAACTTCAATGCTGGTAAATGGGGTTTGCATCAGAGTGCACATTATTTGGTGTATTTCTACATGAATGCAGTGAACAAAGAACATGCATGATTGTGGTTTATATCGGTGTTCACTGCGCAGCCTGTACAAGTAACGTTAGGCGACATCTGCCAACCACTGCTGCTGCTGCCTGAGGAAAACACGTATGATGGCCGTTTTGTTTCTGTAAATCTTTCGTTTGTACTTCTGTCCACCGGTTTTAAGAAAGTTACGGGGGTTTTCCCAGGTTTGCGGAGGGCTTAGGTGCTGCACTGTGTCTGTGTGTGTGTGTGCCATAAAAAATTATAAGTCTTATAGTGAATGGATTTGAACTGTGATTGTCTCATCCTCCCAATTATCAATACTTGTTTTTTATTTATTTAATTATCATCAAAAATAGAATAAAATTATGAATTAAGAACAGGATTAGATTTGTAATATGACAAAATATTATTTCAACAGCAGCAACAGTAATATTTAGAAGTGTTTGCATCTTGTCGTGGTCACATAACTTGTTAATCAGCTAATATCTCTCCTCTGTTCCTTTTAATGTCTAGAGTCTCAGATCAATACAGCCCTCTGGCAGCAGCAACCCCCTCAACAGCAAATTGTAGCTTTAAGTTATATCGGCATATGAGCCTTTTTCCATGTGCCCCTCTAAAGGTCTCTGCACGGCCCTGATGTACAGTCACATTGTTGTTCCTCACATTGGTTATTCTTATCCAAATCAACACTAACATTACGTTTACACACAATCACAGCCAATGTCACACTGTAAATGTGCTTTCACCATGTTTAGAGTGTGTGTTGTTGTTAAAAAGTGTATGCATCATACAGGATACAGAAACTGTGGTTCTCATTTATCTTACAGTCTCAGTTCGGTATACATGCTGTAGGATTTACACCGATTTCTTAGTTTTTCCAGGTTGAAGCATGTAGGTCTGGCCGGATGGAATCCTGGCCTGAGTTTGATGATGGGGTAAGTGGAGGTGGTGTGAAGAACGCCGCCAGCTCAACCAGGGAGAGCTAATTGGCACAGCTGAGGTTAGTTGGCCAATTAACCTCCCTGGATTAAAAGGCAGCAGGAGAACTGCCACAGAGGAGAGAGACTGGAAAAAAGGATGTGAGCTGCCAAATAGCCAGCAGAAATTGCTAGCCAATTTATGTCTGGTTCAATTTATGTTTGCCGTTCTCAACAATAACTCATATTAAAACCTAAATGGTTTGTGTCTGGCTGCTGTTGGGAGACCCCGGTGGCAAAATGTTTTGCCACACCGATCTACAAAATAAAATATCCGAAGGCAAAGAAGAGAAACTGCACAGCAAAGCCACTGAAAACATGGCCAACATATGGCAAGAGACACAAAATGGTTTTATTGTAAAAAAATATATTTTTATTACAAAGTAAATAAAATGTTGAAACTTTTCTAGAAACAGCACTGTACAAATGTGTTCCAGGTTACATCAAAGAACTGATGAAGGTCCTGTTTGACAAAGTCTTTGAAGACAGTTATTGCACTTCAGGACCTCACAGACATATCACTTACCTTCTTTCTGGTGCAAAACTTGAATCTTTTCTACCCACAAAAATCTGATTGTTACAAGTTGCTCTGATTACTGTGTATTTTCTGTAATAAAGTAATTTTCTACAGAACATAAAGGCCTAAAATGTTAACATTGCTAATAACCAGTTGATATTTTCATTGTAAATAGGCATTTCAGTTTACATCACATTACAACCCGCTCGTGTAGATACATGCTGCACAACATCAGGATAATCAATCAATCAATCAAATTATATTTGTGAAGCCCAGGGGTCAGCAACCTTTACTATCAAAAGAGCCATTTTGCCCCCTCTTCCACCAAATAGAATTTGTCTGGAGCCGCAAAACATATTTGATAACACAGCTTATAAAGTTATATATAAAGTTATACTCAGAGTTGTGTTAGTTCACACTTAAAATGAACTAGTTCAAAATTCAGTTCATGCATATGAAAATGAACTAGTTCATAGTTTATTTAAAAAAAATTTCAACTAAGTTCACGATTCCAAAAATGAACTATTTCATGATCATTTGTTCCATTTGTTATTGGGATGATTTATGTGACAAACGTACGATATTGTGTTTAGTTATTAATCGATGGTGTCAGATGTCTGCATGTCGCTCCACTCATTTTAACACTGAGTCATGACTGTGAGCGTCAGGTCTCGTGTTGTACTGAGCACAAAATGTGGACCAGTCATTTTTCATGATTTTAAAATGCAACCTCAAACTCTGGAGCGAATCAAACAAACACGAAGTGACTTTATGTACTGATCAGGTCCTGATAACTAGTGATGACAGTTTATTAGTTAAAGTGAGAGCAGAGTAGAGGAGGACACAGAAACTCCAGCTCAGTACAAACCTCTTTATATACAGTCTATGGTACAAACCAACTGCAGCTTCTGCAGCCTATTATCTCACTGTGTGTGTCGCTCTGAGCGGGTGAGTGGGTGCGGGGGGGGGCGGAGCCCCGGGGCCTTTGTGTGTTCGCGCTGTCTGGGAGCACACACACACACGCAAACTCTCGCTTCTGGTATTTCACATGATGGCCTGATACAATGATGATTTAAAAAATGAACATAAACGTTCATCATATGAAAACTGATTCGAACGCCGTTCATTGAACGCAACACTGTACAGGGAGCCACTGCAGAGGGGCTTCGGAGCCGCGGGTTGCCAACCCCTGGTATAGCCCATATTCACAAATCACAATTTGTCTCATAGGGCTTTAACAAGGTGTGACATCATCTGCCCTTAACCCTCAACAAGAGTAAGGAAAAAACACAAAAACAACTTTTAACAGGGTAAAAAGAACGTAGAAACCTCAGAGAGAGCAACTTGTGAGGGATCCCTCTCCCAGGACAGACAGAAGTGCAATAGATGCAATGTAATGGAGAACATCAGAAAGATAAGGGTATTTGCAGCATTGGTTAGAATTAACAGTTTGTAGCATAATGCGTCCCCTTCTCACTCAGGCCAGGATGCTCTGTCATGCAGTTTGTTGGGAACTGAAGATGGTTCATTCTCCTAGGAACCTATTGAGCAGACAAAAATAACAACTTTGGTACCACAACGTTACGACTGTAGACTGAAGATTATTTGATAGTCTACCTTGTGTATCTCTCTGCAGCACACATTTTTTCATTCTTATATTTTGATTGGCATCATAGCATGATAACCACATGTTCACCATTAGAGGAAAAAGCAACATTACCAGCAAAATAACAGCATGTAAAATTACTGTAATGTTTACGTTACGACAACAATGGGAAAACGCTAATTACGTAATGACACGATAATACAAATAATGCAATACGTGTTATGTATTCAACCTTATAAATCAAGTGGCATAATATCAAATACAGTGTATTGTAAGTAAGTGTTTCATTACATGAACTGTGCTTGTAAAACCCAGCATTAGAAAATATATGAATTAGCAAATCATTTCTGCATGCAGCAGTAATGTAACCTAGACGTTACTCCGTACACTGGACAACCGTCTAGCTAAAACCTGGAAAAAACCATGACAACAATGTAACTTACCATTCCAAAACATCCTGTTGTAACTGACTTGGGTGGTTGGTCTTCTACAGCCGTATCCGCCTCGGGGTCTGACTCTGGCTCAAACAAATAGGGCCTAATTACGTTACTCTCAGCTGTAGCCATAGCCATCTGTGTTTACTGGGGAGTTTTACCATGCTGGAGCAGACTACCGGTGGTAGGCCTGGTAACATGTCAGTCAAAGTGCAGTCAGCCAATCAGAGGAGGGCCTCATTAATAATGGATGAGCTCGAGGAGAAGGCAGAAGAGGGGACATGGAAATCCACATTCCAATAGTTTTTTCGACTTACAACCACTGATATATCATTTTATGGGTACCAATACTTGAAATAAAATCCCAGAAAAGTGTAAAGTATGGGGCCTTTAAAGTACAATGCATTGAAATGGCAAAAAACAAGCCATAATTTTACATTACGTTAATAATGACCGACTTCCTGTTTGGTTTAGGGTATGGGTCTAAGAGACTTTCTTGTAAGCCTGGACATGGTACATATACCTAATGATTTTCATACATGTTGGTGAAATGTGCTGCCGGGATTATTTCAATTTTGTAGGGGCGCTATCGAGCCATTTTTCCACACCCATATGCAAGACCCATATCGAAAGTAAATGTTGTGGATGTCATTTCCGACGTGTGTGATGAGTTTCTTGACTTTGTAAAAATGTTACATCTTTAGAGATGTAACTTAGGTTACATCTCCCAAAAATGTAATCAATCGTACAACTAAACATCAACATTTGGTGCATTGCCATGGCAAATGAAAACACACTTGATTTATAAGGTGAATGTGGTCAACCTGCTAGGAGGACTACATCACAGCATAAAACATGTAATTTCTTGATGCCGGTAGGGGGTGCTTTGGCTATTACTGAATACTGGCATGTAGATATGTTCAGGCCAGGAATCTACAGAATGGATGATGTATAATAAAGTAACAACAACTTCCCATTTCACGGCAAAACATTGAAATTCAACACCACGCCACGCACACGACCTCTGACAAAAACTGCATGAAGGGGTTAATGTGTTTTACATACATAATGTAACAAAGTGTTATATACAAAATGAATTTCAGCAGTCGTGTCTACATACCGATTTTCATATGTTGGTGATATGTGTCACCGGGGCTGCTTTGTTGAAATTTTGTAAGGGGCACTATTACTATTACTATGACTATTGACATGTAGATGTGTTCAGGCCAGGACACACAGGCACCAAACATGTGAAGTTTGGTGCAGATGGGATAATGTACACTGATGTTATAACAACTTTCTGTTTCACAGCAAAACATTGAAATGCCACATAAGCTATAAATCACTTTTCATCATCTTATTATCCTCTAGGACAGGGGTGTTCAAACTACGGCCCGTGGTCCATTTCTAATTGGCCCGCAGCAAATTCTAAAAAATGTCATGGAATATGGCCCACAGTAAGGCTAAGCCAGCGGATGTTAGCATTTCCGACGGTCCCTGAATGCACCTCGTCGAAAGATTTCAGCGGACATTTAGGCTTAAAACACGGTGTCAATGACCTCATTTCTTCACAAAGAATATGAACAACCTGTCAATAACGTCTCTGAACTCTCGTCAACTCGCTGGGACTCTTCTCTTCACTTTCTCTCTCTCCATGCTCCTGATAATAAAATACGCATGCGCGAAGGAGAGGATCTTTTACGGATGGGCGGGGTGAGTGAGCAGTCCGCTGCGAGAGGGGCATGAGAAGAGAGAAGCGAAACTCAGAGAATTTCAAGCTGCTTAAAACATAATTGAATACAAACTGGCCTATGTTTTATGTTTACTCTTTTTAAGCTATTAGGCTGCAGCTATGTGTTGTATTTATTTCAAAGTGGGCTACTTCTTATTTTATACATTTCCCACAATTTTGGGGAGGACTCAAATAGGCCTGCATAGTTCTGTGTTTAATATATTTCAAAGTAGGCCTACACATGCCAGTGTATTTTGTTCTCCTCTTCATAAGAGTTTGGTGTTTGCCTTTGTTGTAACAGGTAAAAATAGCAATAAAATGTCAACAGTTTTCTTTTTTTGTCGTTCTATAATTTCATAAATGCAACAAACTATAGTTTTTATATATATAGTATAACTATATATAAAACTTTATAAGCTGTGTTATCAAATATGTTTTGCGGATCCAGACACATTTTATTTGGGGGAAGAGGGGGCAAAATGGCTCTTTTGATCGTGAAGGTTGCCGACCCCTGGGTTAGGTTGACGCACACAGCATAGAGCGGAGGAGCAGCAGCAGCTCACGTAATGTTTGGGCTCCTGCAGAGAGGAGGATGACTCAGCATCGATGCAGTGACGGAACATAATCAGGTTTTCTGCTACGTTCATGGTTTTAGCAGGTTTCCACCGCTGAATAATTATAACACCGCTGCTTCAGGACAGACGCTCATTAAAAAGGTCCGGTCGTCCTGTACTAAGTCTGTGTAGGAGTCTGCTTCCTCCTCACTCCCCCTCTGACCTGCGCTCACTTTACACTTTAACAATAAACACCAGCACTGATCAAAACTTATAAGAACACGTACAGGACTGATGTTTACTTTGTGTTGTTTGATTCGCTCCAGAGTTTATGTGTCACATGTTTAAGCCTATGGATTTAACCTGCGACACAACACAACCCCCGCGCACAGTCAGGACATCAGGGTTAAAGTGACCGGAACGATCGGAAATCATGATCCGACATCATCGATTAATAACTATTTTAGAATATAGGACTAGATGGTGAATATCCCATGTGAATATCAGTTTGTGTGTGAAGAGGGACGAGCACGGACACACTCACTCCTGCAGACAGAGGTTTTTCCCACAGATTACGACGTAACGTAGTGTTTTAACTTCATTGTTGCAGAAGAAGCGACACCTGTTTATCCAAGATCAGTTCTACGTGTGAGTGATTAGAAAACAAACGAGGAGCAGAGTCACTTGTTGACCAGCGGAGTAATCTGCCTCAGTGCAGTGGCGCTGATTTAAGTTAAGATAAGATAAAACTTTATTGATCCACACATCGAGGAAATTCAGTTGTTACAGCAGCAGGCACGTCAGAATGTGGAGCACAAGAGAATAAAGAAATATAAAAAGGCAATGGAATACATTTTTTAAGATTTAATAAAAGAAATACTGAGTATGTACATTATATACACCTTTTCACTGTAGTGGTTTGTGTGAAACGTTATAAGTAATGTGCAGTGGCACAGGATAATTGTGTGAGCAAGTAAAAATCTGTTTTGTGCATATGAAAAAACGTTTGTACATAAGAACATTGTCCAACAAAAATGTGCAAAAAAGTTATTTTCTGGTTATTTAAATTATACGGTGATATATATCGATATCAACTGATGTGAACATTTTTCTCATAAGCCCTAGTTGGACGTTATATTGTCCCAAAAAATATTGTGATGAATTATATTGTTGTCATCGTTTTGAAACCATAGTGTTAAAGGGATAGTTCATCCAAAAAGTTCACCCACTCGCCCCAACGGCATAGGGGTTAGTAATTAAATGCACTGACAATATCTCTGCACAAAATGTCAATTATTAAACACAATGAGTTGAAACAAAATATAAAGTGCATCTTAATCTCTTATCTCCTTGAAGGCTCTTATAGAACTGACAGGCTTCTGTATGCGAGTTCATGCAACAATGTCTGTTTTATATTTAAATTGTAAGCTATTTTGTTTAGTTGCTTTATTGTGGAAGGTTGGTTTGTGTTTCCTGTCATAAGCAGTGTGTCTGTTGGGACTCTTCTTGTGAACGGCCACTAACGGAAGGGTTTCTGTTGTGAAGAGAGAGGAGTTGACGAGTAAAGAAAAATAAACAGGCATGTTGTCCTGGTTCACCCACACACTAATGCCTCGCAGTATAAATGAAGTAAACCCTCAGCTACAAAATCATCATCCAGCCACCAAGCGGTCAAAACAATATGTCAGTGGTAAACTTACGTCGCTTTGGACCATATGGTGAACATGGTCCTCACAACTAAAACTTGATTGATTCATAGAACAGATCTCCATATCCTGAACACAAACTTGTTTTTTGTCATTTTATCTTGTTTTTACTCTTTTCTCATCTGTAACCCTTTTTTGTTTTGTATTTGTGGTCTAATTTAAATTTGTTTCCTATTGTCTTCCTTCAATTTTTCATTTTGAACTTAAAAGGCAACTTGTACATGTGATTTGAAAGGTGCTATATAAATTAGGTTTATTATTGTGTTTTTAACTGTGCAAGATTCTTATAAGAGTCTTTTATGATAAGAATGGCTCCAATATGCAGAGCTCATAAAAACATGTCAACTTAGCCACACACACACACACACACACACACACACACACACACACACACACACACACACACACACACACACACACACACACACACACACACACACACACACACACACACACACACACACACACACACACACACACCTTGCAGGTGATATCCAGGCCATAGGAGTTTTCGCCTCTGCTTGATGCCCCACCCATTTTCTCCACCCGACTTATGGCACCCAAAGGAACATCCATCGTCACCACCACATCCTACAACACAAAGTCAGCATGTTGATTTTGCTCACAGACAAAATATTACACATTTATACCTACATCAGGTAATGTGTAATGTAAGTAAGTAAAATGCTGCACCTTAATGGATAATTATTTAACTTTTTTTTTTAATTACTTAGGTAAGAAAGACAGCCATAGTTAACCAGGGTTGAATAAAAAGAAATGAAAAATCTGTTTAATGTTTTCTATTCCTTGTTTTTACGATATGTATGCAAAGTCATGAGCTACTGACTGGCCCTACATGAGCTTGATGGGACTTACAGTATCTGAGCTCTTGAAGTGGAGTCTGTAGTTGGTGATCAACACTTTGCCTTTCACTGCTCCACGGAATGGACAGATGTAGATGATGTCTTTATCTGAAAAAAGACAAAAATATTTATTTTTCATATGACATATCAGCCATCTTATCTAACATTATTGGCTGAGAATACTTAAGTTACTAAATCATACGTAAACTAATTATCAGAATGTCACACTGTATCATGATTAAAATGACATGTTTGCATCTTTTTCCAGTACAACAAGGTTTCAAAATGTAAAAACAATGTGGACATTGTGCAGTACAGATACACTCACCTATAATTCTGTCCTCTCCAGGCAGCAGACATACATCTGCTAACAATTCCATCTTCAGGGACTCTCTGGAGGTCTAAAAATGCACACATACACAGAAAGTATTTTTTTTTTTACTGAAAACAAAAAAATAAATTGTATAGATATATATATATGACTTACTACTCATTTAAATCAGGTGGTTAATTTATTTAGTCTTGTTTTGGCTTTTAATTCTTTTTATCTGTTTGAAATGTATAATGGACCATATTTTTTACAAAAGCCTAATTTTGATTCACTCCAAGTAGCTACTTGTTGAAGTTCAGCCAGTTACTTTATTAATAAGCCTTATTGTGGTATTTGTGGCACGCAAACACACAAAGCGATCAGGAGACGCTGCAGTGACACTGAAGCAGGTGAAGTGATGTTAACCTGAAGTTGAAAATGTATCATAATTAAACTGCAAGCAGCGATGGATAGGCCCTCGCAGTCCGCGTGCGTCATGGTGTGCTGTGTTTGCGGTGTAGTTGCTGGAGGTTTCGCTGACATGGCTTGGGATTGTGATATTTGTTTGCACAGTTAAATGAAGGAGTTAAAAGTAACATCCTGCTGAGGAGTGCATCCTGCTGCTAGAAAGCGGTGCTACGATTATGTCTTGCGCAGATTGGACAATGTATAGTCAATTTAGTGGAACTTCCTGTTTCATTGCGATATGAATACAACTTTTACAAATGAAACAATGTTATGAAGTCTAAACTTTTAACAACTACAAACAAATTTTGCCAAATATGCAATTCATTAGTAGCATAAAAATAGGATTATTACTATTACTTTTTTCTACCCAGTGAGTCAAAGTGAACTCTGCCAGATGTAATTAAATTATTTTTGGGCAGTCCTAATATATCACATTCACTGAAACATGAGGTGACTGTAAGCTTTGACCTTCATGCACAAGTTCGTGACCTTCAGTTTATCTTTGAGTCAAAGTAAACGTTGATACCAAATTTGAAGACATTTTTCTTCTAGCAGATCTTAAGATATCATGTTCAAGAAAAACATAAACATACTTTGTGATGCCACTATGAACATAAACTTTGACCTTTGACTACCAAAATGAAAATCAAGTTCAAATAAAAGTTTATGGAAATGAATTCTGTAAAGGCGTTCTGGAGATATCGCATTCATATAGCAAAAAATGTGCTTTAGTGTCCTTTGACCTTGGACCACCAAATTATATTCAGTTCATCCTTGAGTAAGTGAATGTTTGTGCCAGATGTGATGAAATGTCCCCTGGATAATTCTAATATATTACGTTCAAATCAACGTACGGTCACATGACCTTGACCTTTTGACTGTAGACCACCAAAATGTAATTAGATCACCTTTGAGTCTAAGTGAATGTTTGTGTTGCATTTGGTTCCAATCTATTCAGTTTTAGACACATCCTAACAATAGTAGCCAATCCCTTGGCATTTTTTAAAATTTTTTCTAAACCCTGTTTTGCTGAGAACTGTGTTCACACTCAATATCAGACCTTTTATCATGTAGCCTTTCAAATAATGGCCACAATTGAGTGGATGGAAGACATGATAGCTCCAAAAAGTGGTCATAAAATTCTGCAAAATGTATGACCAGGGGCTAAACTTAAAAGGATAGGACAGGAACAAATTTTATCAAACATTTTCACTTTGTCAGTACAGGTTATTGTGCAGACTGATCGGCAAAAAAGGGTAATTTTACCCATTTTTAACTCAATGGATGACAATTAATGTGCAAAAAGTGAAGGGGTCTGACAACTTTGTTAAGTCACTGTATATTCACTTACACTGGAGATGTGTGTGTCCAAGGCATTCGAGTTGTATACTGAGATTGGTGCGGCCATTATTCAGGGAGGGGGCTTCCACAGGCTGAGAAAGAGGCATAGAGACTATTAGTTGGGTCATTTAATACCTTCGCAGAGGAAAATCATTCCGAAAGCTAGACTCCTAATAATAACTTCTAATAATATCACACTATAAGCAGCTAGCATGAAAAAAGATAGCGAGATGACAGTGGCACCCAACAGAAGAATACAGTTAAACCATAAGATATTATATTGAATTTACCATTTAAAGTTTAGCTTTTGGAACATACTTGGAGACAACAATGTATGAATATTACATAGAATTATACATTTTCGGTTTCTACACGACCTTAAAGATATAGTTGACATACACTTATGGGCATTTTGGGCACAACACCATACTAATTCTGGGTAAGCCTCCTCTTCTTTGTAGTTTCAGAAACATTATTTTATGATTATGCTCCATATTGACTGCATCACAGGGCTGAACAATTGCAAAGAAACATTTTTACAGATTTGACATTTTAGTGGGAATGGTCTATTTTATCGTTCATTTTCACACAAATTTTTATTTTGCTGGGGTCTGTACCAACCAGGCATGTTACTATCAAGAATGAATTGTAGGCTGCAAAACAAAGCTTCATATATAATGTAATGCACTAATACTAGCTCATGTCTGACTGTCTACAGTCCAGTCCTGTGGGTTTTTAGTAATTTTTTACACAAATCTTTGAAGTTGGGACAAAATAAGTCAAGATAACGTTTCATGGTGTAAAGTTTTATTCAAACAACTCAGACAGCAGTCTAAACAAGAGAGGTCACAGTGCTAATCGATACTTTTAGAACAGTTCTGATGCCTAAACAATGACTGATCCTATATCCAAATCCCATATAAATAAAACAAACTAATGACGCTAAATAACAATTTCAGTGCAAAACACTCCAGCTCCAAACTCGTCATCAATTGTCCCCCACTGCTAGGGCCAGGGATGCCCACACTGCCAGCTGATGAGCTTGGCATGAGGCCACAAAAGTAATCAAACATGGAGCATCTCTCTGCTGTAAAATGTATCCTGTGCATAGCTAGGTGCTTTATTAAGTTTGTCCCTTTACACTGAATTGTTTTCAATCATTTGCTGCACATTCCGGGTTTCTCAATCATTTCACATGCCTAACTTTAGGTTAAGTGCATTCAAGATGGCAGATGATCTGCCGGAGGCTAAAAAGACAGCTGTCAAGTCACAGTCAATTCAGACACTTTCTACTTCACTTTCTACTTGACATAACAGTGATGCAAAATCTAAATTTTTTTCACGTCAACTAAATGAAAGTATTGTTTCATGAAAACATACAGGGTGATGGTTCAGGTCAAGCGGCAACCTCCGGGGCTGAGAAATAAAGTCGACATGCTAGAGCAAAAACCTGCAGTTCACTGAGTGGCCACTTGAGGCTGGCTTCCAGAATGAGTCAATCCCAATAGACTCCTGTGTTGAAATGCCCAACTTTACAGCAAAATTACATTCAAAAAATGGTTTTGGTCACAATGACTAAGTTCTTCCTTCATGACAACTGTACGGTGCAAATAATTTTCTAACTCGCTCGTTTAAATTATTTAAGGTTTGAAAGTATGCATAATTATTACTTGATTGACAAAATCACGTCATTGTAAGCTTGTCGCTGCAGTGGCTAGCCAATAGAGCTATGTTAGCCCATAGGGCTAGCCACTAGCTGTCTGCTTGGCTTCACCTGAACTAATCCCATTCATTGAATATGACGGCTCATCGTGTTTGTTGTGTCTGTGCCTTGTGGAGACATTTTCAATCACATGTAAGATGAATAATATGACTTGCCGTGTGGCTGATTGAGAGAAGTCAAAGTACTCTGTGCTCCGTTTTTTGCGGTAGGTAATATTCCTGTGGGGTCAGCCAGCCACTACAATTATTAAACCGGCACAACAGCGAAACACTTTATTCAAAGTATTAGTATTAGCTCAAACTGGCTAATCCAACCTGTGTGACTTCCATCACAGTAAATCATAAAGTGTTACACAGAGTGTAAAATACTGTCTTGATGCGAGTCATTAACTCAGGAAGTTCTGTGTTAATATGTTTTAGTTCTTTTTTTTAAATCCTGTTCACCTGCAGTGCCTTGGCAAATGTATAGAAATTAGCGCATTTTAATTAGTTAATGTCTAATTTGCATATCAAGGTTGCGATTGTGATTACATTATTAGATACAAATTTGACTGTATTCACCTGTAGTGTCTCCTCTTAAGTGATCTGTCATCTGTGTTACTCTTCACACACGAACTGATAATCACATGGGATATTCACCATCTAGTCCTATATTCTAAAATAAATGGTCTCTTTAATGTGAGTCTCTCCTGATCCTGAAGCAGTGGTGGTTATAATTATTCAGCAGAGTCAACGGCTGAATACAGCTCTAGTGCTCACCACTGTGCAGGAGACATGGAGGTAGGGAGAGTAGAGACTAGTCTAATCTCTACGCTGCCCAACACTGCACCCCCCAATTCAATTTATCACCAGCTGCCACTGCAACATAGTAAGATATAAACTACTTTTATCATTCATGTGTGTGATTTCTCATTATATATATCTACAATTCAGTTGAATTATTAAATTGTATTGCATTCTATCATATTATATATTCTAATTTTTAATTACAGTTTTAGATATCTACAATTTAATTCAGACTATTACATAATTCAAGTTCATGACATCTACAACACCATTCTGACAGGTTCAAACTCAAATTAAGGTATCTTAAATTTAAGCGAATTAAAGATATCGTGAAGTTTGATTATGACTTTCAAATATATAATCGATTCAAATTAATATAACCTATAACAGTTAAAGGAATGATATTAGCAATAAAAAATAATTAATAAAGATAAGAGCCCTGTAAGTAATGGAGTACAAAACCTTTAAGCAAACTTTAAGTCCACTCCTGTGAAAATCATTTAATTGGATTATAGTTTTCCAAAATCCAATTAAATATGTCATGCACCCCCCTCAATAATGACCGTAACACCAAAAGAAGGAAAAGACCACACAGAATGTAGTTCACAGACCCATCTACTTATTAAATGAAGATTAAAAACTGTTTACTACAATCCCACAACTCTTAAATGTGGACCAAACTAGTTATATACATGGTAGGTTACTGTCAGAAAATGGTAACAGATGCTAATGTTAACACTTGATGCTGAACTATTTGATCAACTATCATGGCCATTCATATTGAGTCACTCTATCTGAGCCAGTGGCACCAGACTTCTGTCGTAAAAAAAATGGGTTACAAAATTGATGGTAATATATTTGTCATAGCAGAGGGTTTAATAAGTGTGCAGGTTTATCCTGGGTTTGAGCTTCATCACCATGAAATGCCATAAAAACATTAATTTATGTTCATTATTTCCATGCTCAATAAAATTGTAGGTTATCAAGTGTTTTCTTGTTTGTATTCATGCATTTAGGTGGGTTTTTGACAATGATAAGCAGCCTTCATTTTATAGCATTAGGCTATATATACATTTTTTATTATTGTAAAGATCAAGATCATAACTTGTTAACTTTAATAACATTACGTGTTATTATAGATAAACATGTGACAGTTGCTGCAGTGAGAGAAAAAAAAGTGCACGTCTAAAAGGGAAACACTGCAGGTTCGCCACATGAAGTGAAAGCAAAGTGTTCCAGGAGTGAAAGATGCACGGCTTCATACTGTATAGTACTGGTACTTATTTGAGTACACAGTACTACTTGTAAACAAGGAAAAGAAACCAGAAATCTTGTAATGGCTGTAGTTATGTGGCGGCTGTGACTCAGAGTGGTCATCCCCTAACAAGAAGGTAGGCGGTTCGAACCCAGTCTTCCTCATCTGCTTGCCGAAGTGTCCTTGGGCAAGATACTGAACCCCAAAATGCCCTTCAGAGAAAAAAAAGTGCTGTCTATAGATGCACTCTATGAATGTGTGAATGGAAAAAAAGCTGTACTGTAAATCGCTTTTGAGTGGTCATCAAGACTAGAAAAGCGCTACATAAATACAGACCTTTCACCATTTATATTAAAAGTTATAACGTAAAGAACTTCAGGTGATGGGCAGTAGTCTTTCTCTCACTCACTCACTCACTGGTTATGGTCCTTTTCAGTGTAAACCCTGTGTAAAAACAGCGCTTCAGTAGCAACTCCACTGCAGAACCGAGGCTGATCAGCAGCCGGTGTGAACAAGTCCTCACAAGAATAAAAAAAATCACTACCATTATAAATGGAAGAAATAGAAATATATAGCTCATTCTCAGATAATAAATTAAATATACATAAAACAGAAGCCATTATAATAGAACAAATGGGGAAAAAATGAGAAAATTCTACTTTAAATAGGATTGTACAAAACTGAAATATCTGGGAATTATGATTCCAAAATAATTATAGGAGTTATTTCAAATTAATTATTGAAGAGTGACTGATCAGGTTACTGAGGAGGTAAATAGATGGATTTGAAAACATCTAATCACTCAAAATGATTAGACTGTACACTCCCTAAATTTCTATTCCTATTTCAAAACTACCAACCTACATACCCACCAGAGGCCTAATTTATAAAACAGTGCGTAGGAATTATACTAAAAGTGTACGTGCGCAGAAAAGCTGTACATGGCGAATGCAAAAAAAAAAAAATCTGATTTATATAAAAATAAATCTGATTTATAAAACAGTGCATACCTGATGCAATGTTCACTTTATAAATCACAGTCCACCTGGAAATGTTTGTACGTGGGTCTGCCTCCAAGTCTGCCCTGTACACCATTTACACCCCCACATTTAACCATAAATGGTCAATGCAAAGCATCATGAATATTAAATTATCCTGCTGACCAATGGGTTTCCACGGTGAATCACTTACTGACACCGACATAGTAGTGTTTGTTATTGAGGTGGAGAGCGATTTTATCGGACAGCAGTGATGTCATTTATAAAAAAAATACAGAAAAATACACTGATACACTGCCACTGCTGCTGATAATACAGTGAGTGAGTGAGTGTGATAGAGAGAACGGAGCCTGAAATAAAAAATATATTATTCACGGGGACAAAAACATTTTATTCCGTCGGTCGATCTGTGTAATACTGGACTAAATTCAGCACAAAGATCCAAGATCACAGATCTATAAAATCTATCTCAGCTGATCAGTCATCATCATGGGACAAACAAATCTTTGTGATCGATGAACACTTGTTTCCTCCTCATCCTTCCATTTGTGTGCATCCATTAGGCAGCATTACACACTAGTGTCACCACAGTATTTATATATTTAGAGCCATCGGACCGATTACTTCACACATCAGTGGATCCTAACCTCCACTCTAGGATACAGTATTATTTGGAAATGGAAGTTTGAAAGTGAATAGAATTTCTTTTTTGTGAGTGATATCCAGTGCGCTCTGTCATGTTTACTGCTGCGATTTTACACACACTCGTCCTTGATGATGCAGGCACAGTGTTAGAAGATATTATTAAAAACAATTAACTACTCTGCTGTTTAATGGTATCTGAACGTAATTTAAAGTAAGATTTTATATATTTTTCAATTGAAGGTTCTTATGGAAATGATATGTAACGCGAGCACAACTGTAGCTGTTGGTTTTAATGTTAATGATGAAGTGGATTCCTATTCTGGCTTCAGTTCACTATCTCACATCAGCATCGTCATTTTCCCATCTCCAAAACATTTGTATACGCATGGGTTAGAGTTAGCGTGGAAATGCGCACATTTTACCATCAATTTTGTTTTGCGTACGCAAGTTTCATGCCCCGTTTTGCGCATACACAACGGTTATAAATGAAGCCCCTGAGGCTGAAGACCTGAGTCTCTTAAATAAAGCCACGTAAAATCTGTTGAAACTCAACATTTTGAACCGGAATGAGAACGACACTAAACTAACAAAAACAATGAAGACAACCATTCTAATTACCTCACTGACAAATATCAGGATCACACCACAAATGACCTTCTTGATTGGGCTTAGCTAGTTGATCCAAGGTTCAGCAACAAGATAGAGGGAATACAAGCCTGAGCGGTGTAGTCCCTGCTGACCGTACAAGCACAGAATCCAGCAGCATTGGCTTTGCCTACATCTACCTCCACAACACAGACCAGCTTTTTGCAAACCTCAGGAACCAAAACCAACAGACTTTGTAAACGTATTAAATGTATGTCAAGCTGGAGGAGATGGTGTGGCGCTCCATTTGGTTTGACGCAGTTGGCGCAGCGTGAATGATAGAAACACAGAGAGAAGTAAATTACTGATACTAAAAACTGTAAAAAAAAAAAAATGTTCACAGTCCAAACATGTATGAAAAGACCCAAATGAACACTATAGGTGGACTTAGTGGAGCTGTAAATGGCTCCCTGGTGTCTGCCCCGAACTTGGTGGTGCTACAGCAGGGCTGTGAGCCTTCTCCCGGCTGTGGAGCTGTCCATGGTCTCTGCGTCCATAGCCAGGAAGTGTTTGTATATTTATTGCAAGTCATATCGTCATCACAATATTTAACAACTTTAAACTGATTGTACTTGAAGTCTCAGGATCTGTGTCCTTTAAGCTCATTTACAAAAGTTAGCAAAGGTTGAATACATGTCCAAATTCTTGTTCAATGTTCAGAATTTGCACACTTAATTAAAATCTGTTTGGTCAATGGTCTGTTATTCTATTTCCTTATTATGTTTTGTTACCTTGCAGGGACGCATTTTCTTTTTTTTTTTTAAAATGGGAAATTTATTTTGTTTGTAATGTTTAGTAACTTGTAATATAGTCTGTAAAACCAACATGAACAAATAATAACATATATGGCAATAAATATATATAGCATAATATAAATATATAACTGAATCCATTTACTTAAATAAATACAATTACTTCTTTCAAAAGAATGTTTCTCAAAACACTATTTTTATTTATTTCACAGCACTTTTAATAATGCCACATCTAAATATTTCATGGGCCATTTATTTTTTATAATGCCACATTTATTTATTTCATGGGACTTTTATTTCATAATGCCACATTTATTTATTTCATTTTTTTTGTATGGTTTGGTTTTCAGGGCTGTATGTTATATTTGTGTGTTGTCCGTGCGGCTAGAGCTATTAGCTCGGGAGCACCCCGAAGTATTGGCTGGGACAAGTTGTCTTCCCCAATACAGACGGTTTGTAGGTGGATAAATACCCACCGCCAGTACGCACATGAAGAGTAGGGTGCAGTTAGTCAGTCTGGGCTAGGCAGTTAGGAGGGCTGAAGTTGCATTGGAAAGGGAGAGGGTGAAAGTTGAGCAATTAAAATTGGAGCTGATTAAAGAAGGGAAAGCACAGGAGTCACTGATGGCCGTGGGTACAAAAAGGGAATCTACAGGTGCGTATAGTGGCTTTGATATTGATGAGAGTTTGCGTCTTCTTCCTTAATTTGATAACAGAGACCCGGATATATTTCTTGCACTGTTTGAGCGTATGGCAGAGGGTAGGGGTTGGCAAGATAGCCACAGAACTTTACTATTGCAGTATATTTTCACAGGGAAGGCCAAGTGAGCTTTTTCTACCCTTGGTGGTAATTCTGCTCAGGTTCATTCATTCAAGAATTTATTTGTCATTTCCAAACCAAACAGTAAAACTGTGCAGTGTAAAATGAAATATCGTTTCTCCAGGGCAGTGCAATCTAAAACAAATAATTTAGTCAATAATTTTAAAATGAGTCAATAAATAGTCAAACTTATAGACAATAAATAGTTATATTTAGGTTAAAGCAGCTGTTCTTAAGGAATATGAACCTGTTCCTGAAGCATATAGGCAGACATTTAGGAATTGGGAAAATGGAGACAAGCAAACCTATGTTTAATTTGTCCAGGATATTTTGGCTCACTCATTGGTGCTCCGCTTTGAACAGTTCAAGAGCTCATTGCCTGCTCATCTTGCTACTTATGTCAATGAGAAAAAGATGAAGACAGCATCAGCAGCTGCAGTGAGGGCTGATGAGTATGTATTAACACATGCTAGTGGCTAGGTATTTGGCCATGTCCACGGAGATGGACAGCAGAGGGAAGCTTTCAGGTTTAGGCCTGGTAAGTCTCTAGGTGGCACCTATAAGCCCACTCATCCAGCTGTGAGGCATGTTCCAGGGACAGATGGAAGGTTTGATCCAGCCAGGATATGTCATGCCTGTAAAAACAAGGGACACTGGAAAAGACAGTATCCAATTAGTAAGACTATCAAAAAGTCAACCGATTCCAGTGATTATGTGAAGTCAGCTGGCATTGTAGCCTCTGCTCTGAGCACTGTCGAGCCTGATCTTCTTTTGGAGACTAATCCATCTAAGAGATATCGATGAGGTGTATGCACCCTATGTCTCAGATGGGTTTGAGTCTCTAGATGGTATGGAAAGGAAACCTGTAACGATTTTGCAGGACACCAGGAATAATGAGAGTCTCATTTTGGAGGGGATTTTGAATTTTTAATCCATACTGCTACGGCTGGAAAATCTCCTGTGCTGGGCATTGGTTTGGTTCCCCTGTGGGTTGCCTCTCATCGTTTCACCTCTTCTCTGATCTTGTGTGTGGAGAAGTTGAAATGGGTGTTTGTCCCCAGCTGCCAGTTCATGGTATAACTATTATTATGGGGAATGACTTGGCTGGTTCAAGGGTTTGGAAAGATTGTACACCTCCAGTGTATGTGAGTTCACCTTTGCATGAATCTAAGGAGCCAGATGAGTGTACTAAGCAGTTCCTTAAAAAATTGTCTTCCTGTGCAGTAACAAGGGCAAGGAGTAAGGCTAAGTTAGACCACTCTGATGTGTCTGAGCAGATCTAATTTTCTCAGGCAGGGGACCGGTCTGCTGTCACCAAACCTGACTGTTCAATGCCTCGAATGGAGGACTGTATAGATCAGGTAGGAAGTGCTAAATTTGTCACTAAACTAGACCTTCTAAAAGGCTATTGGCAGGTGCCACTAACAGCAAGAGCCAAAGTAATTTCATCTTTTGTCACACCAGGGGGGTTGTTCTCCTATTCTGTCATGCCGTTTGGGCTGAGGAACACTCCAGCTACATTTCAGCGCCTTATGAATAAGGTTTTAGCTGGTCTGACAGGGTGTGCATAAGACTTATTTATATGATGTAGTGCTCTTTAGTGACACGTTGGCAGTCCATATTCAGCATCTTAGTGTGATGTTTGACCGGTTGACAGAGGCAAACTTAATCTATCTAGCAAAGTGTGAGTTGGTTAAAGCGACTGTGACCTATCTGGGGAAGGTTGTAGGCTAGGTTGAAGTTCATCCTGTGCGTGCAAAGGTGGAGGCCATTGATAAATATCCATTGCCATCATGCAGAAAAAAATAGTTGCGGTTCCTAGGGTTAGTGGGGTATTACCGCAGTTTTTGCCGCAGTCTTTCAACAGTGGTTGCTCCACTGACTAACCTATTGGGAAAAAAAGACGTTCTTTGTCAGGTTTTCCTACTGTCAGGCTGTGTTTGATAATGTGAGGGAAATGATATATTCTGCTCCTGTTCTTGCAGCTCCTGATTTTGAAAAACCTTTTAAGATACAGGTGGATGCAAGCGAAATTGGTGCTTGCGGAAGGGGGCATTGAACATCCTGTCTGCTTCTTTTCACGTAAGTTTAATCAACACCAGTTAAACTATTCAGTTTTTGAAGTATATGTGGTGCCATCAACGCCCTGCACTGCAAACTGTGTCGAAAACATGTTCCCTCAAAGACAGGTCATACCACAAATCTTTTCCACCATCTGAAGCAGTGCCATCCTCAAGAGCATGCACAATACAAGACTTTACAGTCACAGATACAAACAAGTGCTGGTGCCCCACCTAAATCAACCAGTGTTATACCTGCGCTTCAACAGACCACAGTGTCCACTTTCTCCAGCGCGATACCGTACGACAAAAAAATGAAGAGACAGTGATATCACAAATGCTATAACCTACTTTATTGCAAAAGACATGACGCCAGTAAGCACGGTCGAAAACACAGTACTCAGCGATAAAGAGACAATGGAAGAGGAGCTTGACAATTATCTGCTGGCACCAGATGCAGATTGTGAAATGGATCTTCCACCCCTGCAGTGGTGGAAGATCCATGAAAGAAACTTCCCAAGAGTGAGCCGCCGGGCAAAGCGTTACTTGTGCATCCCTGCAACCAGTACCACCTCTGAGAGGGTTTTTAGCACAGGGGGTAATATTGTGACCTGCCACAGGGCAGCTTTAAAACCTGAGGCAGTGGACCGACTTGTCTTCCTTGCCCACAATCTGTAGTAGGGTAATGACTGCAGTACTGCACAAAGGGTGATTTATTGTGCCTTACTTTTTTTTGCCTTGGAGCATAAGCTGACCAAAATTGAGTGAATATGTCAATTTTGATTTCATTCTCCTTCGTTTACATTTGAAAGCTGCTTGATTTTGTAGTGAGGATACAGATTGTTTTTATGTCTACATATTTGTGGGTCTGTTTTCCAACAATTTAAAAACTGTTGGAATCCATACAAAGAAAAGGAAACAGTATAGAGGTAGTTTTTTGGAGATTTTATTTTGTATTAATACCTACTTCATTTATCTGGACGTAATGTTTGTGTTCTTCTGTAAAACTTGAAAGCTTTAAGATTGTAGTTTTGGATTTAAGATTTTAGAATTAAGATTTTATTTATTTGGACAAAAAAAGTGTGTGTGTTCTCCTGTAACACTTGAAGCTTTTGACTGGTCAGAATTAAGACTTTTGTTTATTATATATGTCTATTTTTTTTTTTTTAAATACAGTTGTATTATGTTCCACACTACATTTGTCATGTTCAACTTCTGACAGATAATAAATAATATTTAAACCAAAATGAACCTTGGGATATTTTCACATTTCACTTAGAAGTAAAAAGGAACCTTTAAGCTTGACAGAAACATTGATTTGATTTATATCGTGATATATATCGCCCAGCTCTAATACTCCTGTTTGCGCACAGCTAAATGCACATTAAAGGCCCTGTCGTCCTGTATGTGTCAGCGTCTCCTGTTGGAGTCTGATTCCTCCTCACACCATCGCTGACCTGCGCTCACTTTACACTTTACCAATTAACACCATCACTGATCAGAAGTTATTAGGACACGTACAGGGCTGACGTTTACTTTGTGTTTGTTTGATTCGCTCTAGAGTTTCAGAGACATGTTTAAACCTGATACACACGTAAGACTTAACGTGACGCACACAGCCAGGACATCAGGGTTAAAGTGCACGCACGGCAGTGTTTTAACTTCTTTGTTGCCGAAGAAGCGATGCCCCGTTTATCCGGGAACATAAATATGAATTCAGCAGGTTTAAATTAAGATCAGTTCTAAGTGTGTGATTAGAAAACATGAGGAGCAGAGTCACTTGTTTACCTGCGCAGAGTAATGCGCCTCAGTGCAGTGGTGCTGATTTGATTTATATCGTGGTAAATATCGATATCGACTGATATGGAAAAAATTATCATGATTAGATTTATTTCCATATCGCCCAGCCCTAACTAGAAACTATAGTAGGATAGAAAACATGCACATTGTGACTTAGTTTCCTTTGTTGTTGCCTGCTCTTGTGATAAACCTAGTGAATACTAAAGAAGACCATTGTCTGTGTGAACTGTTGAGTATTTAACAATTGTGTGAGTGTGAGGGTATTAAAACCAAATTGTTAAGTAAGGCAGATATGTACTACTATATTTAAGTTTTTGTTTAAAACAATTTTTAAATAAATAATTATGAGAAGTGCCCTTTTTCTCACTTGAGCCCCTGTCCCCCAAAATGTCTGTGCACGTACCTGCTGCTGTCCCCCTTACGCCCGGGCCACATTGGCTGCGGGTGTGCCGCGGTCGTCTGTTGTTCACACTGGCAGTGTGTCTGATGTGGTATGCAGTTCACAGCAAAATAGACAGTGAAAATTATCTTTCACTACAGTTTCAATGTTTCTGTGGAATATGTCACAAACATACATATTTGCAACACTTCCTGTATTCATTTCAGAGGAAAAGCACTCCAGTGTTTCTGTTGACTGAATCCATTAATTTGTTTAAAAAAGATTTTTATTGTGAAATATTTGGAGGAGCGGAAGATGCATGGCTTCATACTGTATAGTACTGTTTTGTATTTGAGTTTAGAGGACTACTTCATAAAAAGGAATTACAGTGGTCATATTTATGGCCATTTACAAGACAAATCCTATGTAAAAACATAGCGCTGGCAGTAGGTAAACTGATAAGCTAAATATTGTAGCATTGAACAGCTGCTATAAATATGAATAGTTTGTATTGAACATATATTAACGTGAACATTGTGCACTGAATAGATAAAGTGGCGTAACTGTCTGTGTGTATGTATGCTTGTTCATTGAGCCTGTTGTAACATAAATTGAAAAAAATACTAAATATGATCTTCCTAAGTGGTTTTTGGGAGATATCGGTGTGGTAGATCTCGGCTTACATTTTGGAAATTAAAAAGTGATCTTGGGCTTGGAAAGGTTGGTCACCACTGCACTACACACAGCTGAGACACTTTCACCTCGACCGATCGACTAAATCTGCAAATGGTTGATTTTAATCTGTGAGCAGAATAACTCTTACGTCAAAATGAGAGAGCTCTTGAAATTCGACATGCTGGCATTTCGTAAAAGCATTTGAAATACTTGTAATTCGGTGCAATTTAAGGTGGTCCGGTTACCTAGTTTTTTTCCACGGGCGAACGAAACCTGACAGCTAGGTTTCGGTATGGACAGCTCTTATGTATGGGGATCCAGTCAAACAGTGTCTTCTCCGCGATCGACAACTCAGCACGCATCAGAACCGGGTCGTGTTCTTGGTAGCGGGCAGGGAGGAGTCCCCCTAAACCCGTCCACTGAACTTTTCCAACTTGCTCATTCCAATAGATACAGCTGTGGAGTTGCACCAGGAAATAGCGTAGGCCTAGACAGTACGGCCGCTTGTTCAAGACGAAATTCCGGAGGCTTCTCAACCACAGTGCACTGAAACGTGCGGAAACCACCCCCCAAACAACGCGTACAAAGCCAACAAGTGGCTTATTTGTGGCAAAATGCCTTGACTTACCCGCAAAATGCGATTCTCCCGTGGCTGAATGTCGATTTGTTTCCCTCAAGCCACAGCAGGAACTTACTCTACGTCACGTGCCGGGCTGTCACGGCACCGATTGGCTGCTGGTCAAAACAGCTCTTAAAGGGAAACGCAGTTATCTGAGGGGTTCGCCATATTCCACATTTGGAATATCTAGCAGCTGTCGTTTTAAGTCATTTGTGTCCGATTTTTTTTAAGTGGAAAACGTGCCATACAAAGACAATACATTGGTAAAATGTATATTCTATGAACAAAATGCGTGATGTAAATATAATTGCAAACTCTGTCTTCTTTTTATGGAATATAATGTAGCTCATCCAGCCAGAGGCTATCACACAAACAAACTGAATTTGAGAGCAGCAAATATTTTTTTTAAATGCACGGCTCCTTAGAGGAGGACAGAAGATAGGATAGATGATGATGTTTAGAATAAACTACACTAATAACACAAATAACTAGACTCTCCTTCCCACCCTGGCAGCACACATTGACATGACCCCTGACAAAATCTCACAAGTTTCATTGTATGGTATCACCAACTCCTTTAGGCTCGTCTGACAAAATTTCACAAGCACATTAAAATACGTACATTTTCACCAGATCTGACATACCTGCAAAATTTGTTTGTGAGTGTGTTCAGGCACCAAAAAAGGTAATTCATTCATAAGAGTAAGAAGAGAATTAAATATTGGCTGTATTTAAAATAAATGAGTAGACAAAGTGACATATTAGGGGTGGGTGAAATAGACAAAATCAATTCAGCACTCTCTACAATGAAATACCTCAATATAACCATTTTAAGGATAAGCACTGGTTAAAAAACAGCCACTGAACTCACTCTGCAACCACTGAAACCAGGGATAGGCACTTGGCTATTATCACAGCATTACAATATCCATACTACCAGTCTTGAGTCTTTTATCACTGAATCTATGAGTATATATCGCCCCCTGCCCTAAATATATATATATATATATATACAGTATATATATATAACGTAGTTTCCTGAGGGCTAATGTGAGGGAACTTGTTGTATTGCCTGTTCATATTTTAAAACTGCAGGATTATGATTTGATGACCCCAATCTATACAATTTAGCAAAACTATTTATTCAGATTAATAATAGAGACTCTACATAGGAATGTAGATATTATACAGTGTTAATCATATGACACACAGACCTGTCGGCTAATAAACCAGAGTGGTGAGTTGTCATCATGGGACAAAAAGAAATGTGATCGCTGAACGCTCGCTTCCTTCTCATCCTTCCATTCCATCACAGCATTACGCACTAGTGTCACCACAATATTTTTATATTTAGAGCAATCTGACCGATAACTTCACACATCAGTGGGATCCTAACCTCCACCCTGGGATATTATTTGGAAATGGAAGTTTGGAAGTGAATAGTATTTCTTTATTTTTTGTGAGTGATATCCAGTGCGCTCTGTGCGCCTCATGGCACAGTCACGTTCACTGCAGTGATTTTACAAACACTCGTCCTTGATGATTAACGCACAGTGTTAGAAGATATTAAAAACTTAACTTAATTAATGACTCAGCTCTGCAACTCTGCTGTTTAATGGTATCTGATCATAATTTGCTGTAAATTGTTTTATATCTTTTTCAATTGAATGTTCTTATGGAACAGTTTGTCATGGTTACACACACACACACACACTCTCAGCATTTTCTGTCTCATGTTTTATGTCACTTCCTGTTTTACTTTGATACTCACGTTTGTCTCTGTTCTCTTAAAGTAACTTCACTCCTGCCCCTGTGTGTTTCACGGATTACCTGCCCCTCCCTAATATGTTTCACCAGTGTGTAGTTAACCTGATTTCTGTTTAGCATATATGGTCTGCGTCTCTTCCTGTCATGTGCAAGTTCGTCTTGTACGTAAAGTTCCAGCAATTTACCCACGTCTAGTCTTGTCTTGTGCTTTTGACCATGTTTTTGTATTTACCGACCTATCCTTAGCCTCACTTCTTTTTGATACCCCTGACTGAATAAACGACCCCTGTTTTTGGAAACTGGACATTGTTTCAGAGTTGTGCTTTGGGTTCTCAGTTCATGTACTCAGCCTTAACAGTATGAACTGGCCAACATGAACCCAGCCAACTCAGCTGCATTGCGCAACACCATCAAAACTAATGGAGAAAAGATCGTGAGACAAGAGGAGGAACTACGGAGTACCAGTCAACACACCCAGATGTTGACTTCATTTGGTTAAGCAGCTTACCTTCCTCACCAAGCATGTTCACTGACTCCATGAGACAAACAAAGCGAAGCAGCGAGCGGAAAGGCATCCACAGTTTCAGAAGTTTCAGCTTCACCTTTGTTCACGTCTGCAATGCCTCCCAGCGTCCCCATGACCAGACTCTCCTAGCCGGGATTGCACGGACTGGCACCTCAGTTAAAAGACCAGTTAGCTCCGCTAGATCTGCCCGATGATTTAGACTCGTTACCTGCTCTTGCCGTTCGCATTGATAAAAGACTGTCCGACCGTGAAAAAGAGAGACCCAGGGCTTCAATATTCTACCCTGCCCTGCGTCGATTGATTGTTACGACCCTGAGGTCGTGCGAAAGGTTCTATACATCGGTGTATGTGCTGTTAACTGCTGTGCCTGTGGTGTGGATCTCTCTCCCTCTCTCTCTCGCTCTCTGCTGTGATGCATGTGTGTGATGTGTTTCAGGTGTGTCTGGCTCGATGACTGACTGAGTGGATGATTGACTGTGTGTGTAGGTTTGTTTCCAGGGAGCTGATTGGTTCCAGCCTCCAAGCTTGCAGGATAAGGAACGGCTGCATAGACTGGGAGACAGGTCGGGTGGTTCAGTGGGGACCGAACTGTATCAAGGACTGTTTTTCTGCCCATGTCAAGCCAGGAACTTTAATATGTGCCATGTCAGATGTGAACCATGGTAATGACTCTAAATATCCTAACTTGTCTCATATAAAGGAATGTTACCTCGACCTCAAGGAGGCATTTAACAAGGCCCGAGCCACCTCTCTTCACCCTCACAGACCTTACGACTGCGCAATAGATATCCTCCCAGGGGCCTTCTCTACTCTCTGTCTTCCCTTGAGCATATTACCATGAACAAATACATCAAGGAGTCCCTGGCTACAGGGATCATCCGACCCTCCTCAATCTCCAGCTGGGGCAGGTTTCCTTTTTGTTGGAAAGAAGGATAGTTCACTTCGCCCGTGTATCGACTACAGAGGACTCAATAATATCACCGTCAAGAACAGGTATCCTCTTCCTCTCATCTCCTCAGCCTTCGAACTCCTGAAAGGGTACAAAGTTTTTTCTAAACTCGACCTGAGAAAAGCTTACCACCTGGTTAGAATCAGGAGGGGAGATGAATGGAAGACTGCGTTTAACACCCCCAGTGGTCACTATGAATATTTAGTAATGCCCTTTGGGTTAAACAATGCACCAGCAGTGTTCCAAGCCTTGGTTAATAATTTATTGAGGGACATGCTAAACCTGTTTGTCTTCGTGTACCTGGATGATATTCTCATATTTGCCCCTGACGAGGAGACACACGTCCACCACGTCCGCCAAGTGCTGATAAAACACCTGGAGAAACAGCTGTTTGTCAAGGCCGAAAAGTGTGACACTGGACTTATATTGGCCAGGTGACCTCATGGGTCATGGGGCCCAGAGTGACCAATAGTGGTTGAAAGTTGTGTCCAGGGGCAGTTTTAACACCTAGGTGTGAAGTTGAAGCACCCTGGGAGATTGAGTTCTGGAGGCTCTCCTTTGTCTATAGAACAAAGGAAACATGTGGTTGCAGGCTTTGGCTACACATGTAGGCCCAGCTATTGTTCACAAATACTAGGTCCCAACATTGGCATACCTTATTATAATACTCGTGGGGCAACTCACGACTAGGAGAGTGGGGAAACTTCTAAACTAGTTACCAGTAAGACTACAAAAAGGTAAGCCATTGCGTGAAAGTTTAGATTGTAACTCTGAACATTTTGCAGTCAGTAGTCAACGGGCACCGTAATGTAATTGTAATTATACATCGCTATTGTAAAGATAACTAATAAACAAAGGAGACAGGAATGTCTTTGTCGTTGAAGAGTTAAAAATAGCCATGTGAGTCAGATGAGTGTGTGTGTCTGTGTGTATGTGTGAGAGTGTGACGCAGTTAAGGAGTGAGACGAAAAAATAGACTTTTCAGAGGTTTAAAGACAGTTCATAATATTTAAAACGCTAGACTGAAAATTAAAATAAGTATAAACTGAAGTAAAAAAGATTTAAAAATTTGTTATATAGTTCATCATAGTAAAAAACAATGATGAACATTTGAATGTCTGTTCTCAGTCTGTACTCTGATGTTTTGCACTCCATCTCGTTCCCTGATCGAAATGCAAGAGACAGAGCATCTGATGTACCTGACTGTTCATCAAGGGCTCTGGTTTGGAAACTTCCAGACTTGTATGTTGTGCACAGTTTTATCAACGCAGGTGCTAATGTACCCAGTCAGACATTCAGCATACTTTCTGAAGACCAGAGTTTAACTTGTTTAATCACTGGGTTTGTTTGTTTGAGTCTTTGTCTGTAGGCCGGGTATAGGAACAGTGAGATGTAGTCTGAGAGTCCAAAGTGAGGGCGGGGGGCAACTTTGTATGCACCACGGATATTGCTGTCAACATGATCTCGTGTAGAAACGTTTATACTGGAAGTATTTCGGGAGCACACTCCGTAGGTTGCAGTGATTGAGGTCTACCGCGACAATGAATGCAGCATCAGGGTGAGCCGTTTCTATCGCGCTGATGATGTCAAGGAGTTTTCCGAGTGCTGTTGATGAATAAGCTTGCGGAGGGATGTAAACAGCATCGAATTCCCTTGGTAGATAGGGTCGGGATTTCAACAACAGCAGCTCCGCGTCTGGCGAACAATGTTTGTGGACAGACTGTACGTCTTCACACCATGAGTTGTTGACAAACACACACACGCCACCCACTTTAGCCTTTCCGGAGCAGCGGTGCGGTCTCCACGGTGAATGGAGTGAGTCTGTAGCTGTACGGCGGATTCTGGCACTTTGGCTGACAGCCAAAGGTCAATGATGGATCTCATCAAAATGTCGAATCTGAAGAAACAGATAATCCTTTGATTTTCAATGCTCCTGATGAGACCATGATTACAATCTTGTAGTATGTCTATGCTTGCAAAACCTCAGGAAGTGAAAACTGTTGTTCATAATGCATCGCAACTGACACAAGTTAAA
This sequence comes from Hippoglossus stenolepis, assembly GCF_022539355.2. Lineage (NCBI taxonomy): Eukaryota > Metazoa > Chordata > Actinopteri > Pleuronectiformes > Pleuronectidae > Hippoglossus > Hippoglossus stenolepis. The sequence continues at coordinate 16,891,665 of NC_061505.1, read as the reverse complement.
GAAGGAGAAAACACATTGAAGCAAGATATGCTTAAACATGTGCCTGATTGTTGGTGGGCAAGACATGAGACTGATGTAGAGTTAGTTAAATCCGCTAACCCAGTTAAAATAAAGTTTGAGGCCAACTGTGAATCTTCTGCGACGAGCTCAATATCCATTAAAGCCTGAAGCAGAGCAAGACATAAGCAAAACAATCGAAGGGTTAATAACAGCAGAGGTGCTAATTGAGAGTCAAAGTCGTTGTGACACTCTCCAAATGAACTAGTACAGGATTCGCCAGTGGATGTTACAAACCCTCATACGCTTCTCACTAATGTGCCACCTTAAGCTAAGCTTTTCACAGTAATTGATTTGTGTTCAGCTTGTTTAGCATTCCATGAGGTGAAGACTGAAGACAGTTGTTTGCATTCTCACACATAGGTAAACAATACAAATATACGAGGATGCAGGAACAAGTGAACACAGTGTCTGGCAGCAAAGGGGGGCAACAAAGGACAAAAAGGGACTTTTGAGGTTCCATAAGGGTCTGGTAGTTGCACCTATGGCGTTGTTGTCTTTGTTGCTATATGAATTTCACAGCGTTGGACACTGTGCGAGAGGACAGATGATAAGAAAATAAGACAACAGAGATATTGGTCGCCATATTGGCAATCAATGGTTGATGAGGTGTTAAATTTGTATTTGTAATTTTGTAAGATTTGGCCCAAAACAATGTGAGAAAAGGTAGGTCATATTCCGGTGCCAAAGGGACCATTCAAACACATTGTAATAGATTATGTTAACATAATAAAATTAGTGCCTGGAAAAAGGTGATAATTGAAGCAGTACTATCAAAAGATTAAATAAGATTTAAATTCTTAAATAAGAGAAGTGATAAACTACAAAAATAGCCAAAGGGATCCTGCAACAACCAAGGGTTAAACAAAGGTGGGGGTGTGTGTACCATCCCCAATCACAAGGGATGGTAGAAAGGATTAACAGAACCGTCAAAGCTAAGTTAAACAATATCTGTGCTAGCACAAAGCTAAACTGGGTAGAAGCTCTACCATTTGCACTAATGAGCTATTGCATGTAAACTAACAGAACCATGCATTTAACCCTGCATGAAATGCTTACAGGTCGACCTTTGCTTGCCTCGAATTTAAGGGGCCCATACAAAGGACCCCTGCTTGAACAATTGCAGATGAATCTGAAAAATGACTGTTGTACAAAAGCTTTTTATCTTCAGGATAGGTGCAGAGTCCCAACTCCAACTCGCTGGCAGAGAGCCCGGTGGTGCCAGGGGACGAGATCTAAATTAAGGAAGTTGCACCAGCCAAGATGGGAAGGTCTATGTAAGGTGGTCCGAGCGAAGCCCAAGGTCATCCAAGTGGAAGGAAGCACCACGTGGTACCACCTGAACCTTTGCACCAAAGCCAGCTGATTCCAGATCCCAGAACAATGGACTGAACTCTGGAATAAAGTACTGATAAACATCACCTTGTGCCTCAACTGGGACCTCCTGATGCCTATGAATTAAAAAAAAAAGCTGATTGGGTGGATCACAAATATATATATATATATTTTGTGCAGTTGCCTGTCACGATTTAGTTTAAAATTTAGGAGTAACAATCACATATACAATTTGTTTGTAACAATAAGATATTGGTCATATGTTACTCACACACCATGCACTCAGTTTGAAAAATGTATATCTGCACTTTGATTTATGTGCAGGATGACACTTGTAATTGCACTATGAATCACGTGTGACCTAATTATAATTATGCAGTTCATGTGAATTTTATTGTTGACGTCTTGATATGTAAACACTACAAATATTTTACACTTGGTGATGAGGGAAGTTTGAGGTAGTTGGAAGATTGTGATTGTTGAGTGTAATTTTGCTGTTGTCAGTGCTGTGGAATGATTTGCTAACAGATGGTTTGGGGTCTATGGACCCCAAAAGGGGGGTTTATATTGGGGTCAGCTCGACCTCTGAAAGAACAATGTTGTATAACTTGTTTTGACCGAACTTGGCAGCTGATGTGAAACAAACGGACTCTTGCACTGCAAGTCTGCCTCTGTATATGTGTCTGTATATTCTTCACGATAAATGTTCTACAACATGCGCACAGATGACTCATCAATAATTTGCACAAATTGGAGTCAATCTGATAGTCTCTGTAATAAAATGTGATGATTAATAGTGTTGAATGCTGCACTAAGATCTAACAGAACGAGGACAGACACAAACCGTCTATATGAAGCTATTAGAAGGTCATTAGTGTCTTTTGCCACGGCTGTCTCCGTGCTGTGATGAGCTCTAAACCCTGACTGAAAGTCTTCATAGAGATTACTTTCCTGGAGAAATTCACGCAGCTGAGTTGCTACAACTTCCTCAAGGGTTTAGACAGGAAGGGGAGGTTGGATATCGGTCTGTAGTTGGCTAAAACATCCGGTTCCAGAGTGGGTTTTTTGATTACAGCTAGTTTAAAGGACTGTGGTACCTGATGATAGCAATAGATTTATTGTATTCAGTAAAGTACTATTGCAGAATTTCTTCAAGCAACTTTGTAGGAATGGGATCTAAGATACAAGTTGCGGGTTGAGACGATGAGATTATTGGAGGTCAGCTGATCAAGGGTGATCAGGAAGAAGCTGTCTAAATAATTAGTAGGATTCTCAGCTGTTCCTGAGATTTTTGTGCTAGATGATGTTTTAGCATCAATTGAGGACAGGAGATGGTTTTATCGTTAAAGAAGTGCATAAAGACATTGCAATTCAGAGATGGGGGAAACGACAGCCCTTCAGGCAATGGAGATTAAGCTAGCGGACATGGAGGACAGGAAACATGTCTTATAGAGTTCAAATGTGATGTTCCTGATCCCCGGCAGACACGCGTCAGGGGACTTCTACTGCGGACATAAACAGCACTTATTTTTTTCGTTTTTGCTCTTATCTCAGCATAGATGCCAATTGTTTGTGATAGCACTTTTAATAACAACACTACCACTAAAATGCTAGAGCTAACTGATTACTCTTTCAACGTAGGAGTGTATTTTAATGCTGTGTTGGACCCATTCATAGACCGATCAAGCGGAGTACCCTCAGGAGATAAGGGCCTAATGCCCACTAACTAGCCTGTGACTCTTGTCACTCTGCAGTTTCCCTCAAAAACTAATTGTCCTCTCTGGAAAAACCAGGCAGGAAGGAACCAAAAGCATGAGGAATAAGAAATAAGAAAACTACCTACACAAAATTACTCAATAGTATATTAATTATATTATTGACAATATTTACAATATAATTATATCTAATAATACAACAATTTATTGTATAATTACAAGATAAAACTACACAATTTTAGTTTTTCCATTTAGTACATACTCTGTGTGATCGCATGTGATACATTTTTTGATCACATTGATCACACTGATTTGATCGTACTGATGATAACAGAATTAATTGTTTGAAGTGACAACATAAACATGATTGGTGCTTCTGTTGCTCCTGAATGCACCTGACAGTCATGTCAATTGAGGGTGATTGTCCATGCTGGGTTTTTCAACATCCTATGAAAAAGAACGGGCACTGAGATTCTGAAAAAGGATTTCTTACTCAGAGATTAGAATATTAACGATTTTTGTGTTTCAGTCGACTCCAAACCCTGAATACATGTTAAAAACAGCATGCCTCAGGCACGGAATGCATTTTATTGACAATGAATGAATGTCATGTATTTTATTTTCTCTAATATTTTATTTTTTACTACTATTTAATTTTCACTACTTGCACTATGATGTATGACATGTTACTGTCCTGTTGTTGTACCATTACACTTGTGAAGCACTTTGGTCAACCAAGTTGTTTTAAATGCGCTTTATAAATAAAATTGACATTGACATTGACATTGAAACTTCACTGGATCCAGATGGCTCGGCAACCTGTGTCATTCCCTTGGAAAAACATAAGAGGAGGAGAGGTTGCAGTGATCTATTCCACACAGTTAGCCTTAGTATGGACCGTTGGTGGATTCCACGTGTTATTTTTGTCTGCTCAGATGTGTAATTACCTATAGACACAAAATAATCCTTGTCCTTTTAGTAGGATTCAAACCAGGGTACTGATGTGCCAGCGAGTACGACCCAGTTTCCAGTCTGTCAAGTAATATAATGTCATCCACTGTGTCCAATGCAGCACTGATATCCAGTAATACTAAGACTCTGCCAAAATCTGTGTTTCTGTGGATGTCATTTGAGACCCTAACAAGTGCACTGTGGTGTGGCCGAAAACCTGACTGGACGACATCAAAACAGTTGTTTTGTGCTAAAACATTGTTCAGCTTATATAAAACGCTTAGCGAATTTTATTCACCTTACATATGTTTCAACATTATCAGGACATACAATAAATTGTCACTGCTATGTGGACGACACCAAATTATAATTGTCAATAAAACCAGAACAATGTAATCAATTAACTAAACTTCAAGCATGTTTCAAGGAGATAAAAACCTGGATGACCCTGACTTTTCTCCTTTTAAACTCAATTCAACATTCAATTGTCATTGCTGCTTCCTTCTTCTCTGTAAGACATTTTCTGTATAAATGCTTTAAACAATGACACGCCTTTCCATTATGTTAAAACTGCTCTAATCTTGAAATCAATGTAGTAAAAATGTTGATTTTGTTGATGTCTTCAGCTATATACGGCATCATTGAACTTGATCCTGGGAGAGCTATCCCTCAAATGTTTTTTTTCCTCCTGTTAATTATGTGTTTTCCTTACTCTTGTTGAGTATTAAGGATAGAGGATGCACCTTGTTAAGCCGGATGAGACAAATTGTAATTTGGGCTATACAAATAAAATCTGAATGATTGATTGATTTTTTTAAGAGGGGCTTGATGACAGCCGTTTTCAATGCCTTTGGGAACACACTTGACAAAAGGGACATATTGAAAATTTGAAGGATATCTGAGGCCAATGCTGGTGTCAGGATCTTTTCTGTACCTGTGCTATGGGGGGTCTGGACCAAGACATTCAGAAGCTAAGAAAAGAGTAATTTTCAGAGTGAGTTTACGTAAGTTCTAATTTTCCTTATAAAAAACACATGACAAACATAACAGTCAATATAAATATAGTTTTTAATTGAATTTGGCCAAGGAATATTCCACAAACTATAAGTGACCACAAGGAAATGAAAAAAGCATCTTTCAGCACTGGACAGCTCCCATACAGCTACAATTCATGAGAAAAACACATCTGTGGAGGTGAGTGTGGATCGGGCACTCAGCTGGAGGAGAGAGAGAGGGCGCAGAGCTGGCTCAGCAGGGTGCAGTGCCAGGTGAGACAATCACCTCTTAATGCAGTAGCGACTGGACTGAAAATCACAGAGACATAACTGTAGATCCACAGAGATCACAGGCATTTATTAGTGGACAGAACCGGGCTCCAGTGAAGTCGGGCAAGAAGGCACATGGTGGTGCGGCATCTATACGCTGTGGTTGATGCATTACAATAAACATCTGTGATTGAAGCTCTGTGTCCGTGTGCTCCGAGCCAAGAGAACCCACGGTGGTCACCATCAAGTTTTACAACATCCAAAAGCACAATAAAAGAAGTTCATTTATGTCAAATGCAGAACGAGACAACCTTGCAATTGTAATGTTTCAGAGGCTAAAAAAGGCTATCACAAAATTTGAAATCAAATTGTAGCCAATAACATACCAGTAAATAGTGGTTATCTTCAGAAGTATATTACTTTTGCTAACAAGAATAACTTTCACTGGTGACTATATATATACGGGTGCACTGCCCCGCAGTTCTGCTGTGTGTATTAGTTGTCTGCTGTTCACACAGGCACAGTGTCTGCTGCTGCATGCAGGTGATGAGTTCTCGTATGTCATTGCGAAAGGAAGCTGTGAATGGACAACGTTGCAATTAAACACAACACAAGATTATTTTGATGGTGTAGTTAGGGAGAGTTGTGTGAGAGCAGCAGAATACTTTTTTCACGATTTTTCTATACATGGCGATTTTTTTAAGAACATGCCTTGATGTTGATAACTCATTGTCCTGAAACTTGTGACAAACTCAGAAAATATATTTTGAATTGCTTTACACAGTTTTAAGGCCCGCATTAACAAGGTGACAAAAACAGTTTTACAACTTTAGAAAGGTTCAAACGTTCATAAGTCAGAACGATTTATGCCTTGATCTCTAACCAACTGGATTACTGTAATGCACTTTTTAAAGGCCTCCCGAAGAAAATAATAGAGAGACTCCAGCTCACTCCTGCTGTGCACTGTAACACACAGGATTACTTTAAGGTTCTCCTCCTTACATACAAGGCTGTGAATGGGCTAAGACCATGTTACATAGTTGATTCTCTAGCTATCTATATCCCCTCTAGAACACTGAGATCATCTGCAGCAGGTTGATTAGACAGCTGAAAGGAAATCGGGGATGTTGCTTTTGGAAATTAGGCTCCAATGTTGTGGAACAGACTGCCACTAGATATCAGAGAAGCTATATCAGTTAATGTCTTTAAAAGAAAACTTAAAACATTTATCTTTGCTTCAGCCTTTTACTAGATCTTGTACATGCCCTACATGGCCTATACAAATAAAATTTGATTGATTGGTCAAATTTGGTCAGTGCAATCTTACCACCTTGATGATGAAAAGTTGTTCTCGGAGTGAGTTTTTGTCAGAAATCATGTCCCTGGCGTGGCGTAGAATTTCAATGTTTCGCTGTGAAACAGGAGGTTGTTGTAACATCAGTGTATTATCCAATCTGCACATCACATGTTTGAGTCCAAACCTGAATACATCTACATGCCAATATACCATCATAGTCATAGTGCCCCCTACTGGCATCAAGAACATAAGATAAGAAGTCCTTAATTACATGTTTTATACTGTTATGTACTCCTCCTAGCGGGTTGACCACATCAAGCTGAAATTTGGTCAGAAACCCTGTAGACGTGGTCAGTGATAGGTTATGAATCTTGTGCATTTTTGTTTCATGCTTTTGCCATGGAAATGCACTGAAAGCTGATGTTTAGTTTTTGCAATTTACATTTTTGGGGGGCTGAATATGTTTGAAAACTTACGAAACACATTGCACACGTCAATGAAGCAGCCCCGGCGGCCTGTTTCACCTTCTAAGCACCTTCAAGATGAAAAGTAGCATTCTTTGGTTTTGTTCATGAGGTTTTGTTGCCAGTGGTGTGACATCAAAATTTGACGTTTTGCCTTGCAGCAGGAAGTTCTTCCAACTTGACTATATTACATTACATTACATATCATTTTGCTGACGCTTTTATTCAAAGCAACTTCCAATAAGTGCATTCAAGCATGAGCGTACAAACCCAAAACAGCAAGAATAGAGTAAATAAGCTTAAAAAAGCCAAACTACAGAGTGCTACATGTAATTGCAACAAGCATTGCAATAAATGCAACTTGACTTAGACCATCTTCTTAACCAAGGTGTAATCTGAAGAGATGTGTCTTTAGTCTGCGGCGGAAGATGTGTAGACATGTTGTCCTGATGTCAATGGGGAGCTTGTTCCACCATTTTGGAGCAAGGACAGCAAACAGTCATGATTTTCTTGTGTGGCTATGTGTCCCTCGCTGTTTAAGCATGTCCTGGATATAGACTGGGCCCGATCCATTCGCAGCACGGTTCGCATTTTGTGGAGCCTGCGAACACAGGGATGAAAAGAAAGTGGATATCACTTGAGAGAACTCAGAAACAAAGGGAGCAGGCACAGGGGGTAATACGACCTGTCTCCCGCCAGGGGGAGCTGATGATGTGGGTTGTGGCCGTGGAGACAGCATTTTGCTCACTGTGATGCACTTGTTTGATGCTTTCATTAAGCATCCTGTCAGCACCCCTGACATGTATGAGGTTGTGATTCTTGCTGTTGTCATAGATGCTTGTGCTCAAAGTGTGCACTTGCACTCAGATTGCTTTTAAGCTTTTAACAACTCAATAAAAAAATTTCTTTTTCAGAAATAAATGTAGTGGAGTATAAAATACAATAATTCTCTCTGAAATGTATCAGAGTAGAAGTATAAAGTATCATAAAGTGGAAATACTAAAGTACAAGTGCTTGCATGTTGTGAAATAAAAAATATAGATTTGGGATTTACAGTATTTGTAACATTGTGCAGTGTAAACTGAGCAGCCTGCAGAAGAGGAGCAATCGTGTATACCTTAGGGTTTTCTTCTCTTAAGTGGGGAACAAAATAGGCTTGTGTGTAAGTGTATAAACGAGTTTATTAATACAATAACAAGCAACTAGGATCAAAATCTTGAAATCTGCCTTTTTTGATAAAAAAAAACCTGGCAATGCCTTAATCAGTCTATAAAACACCACCCATTTAAATGTCTTGTAAATGAATCATAGTAAGAGACAATAAAGCTCAATGGACTCTTGCAGTGATAGAAGGAAGACAAGCAACTTATACCAGATCCTTCCCATAAAAATCTGAGATTCAATTAAGAGTAATAAATAAACATTCACAACGTTCCAGAGAAAGATCTCAAGTACAAACCAAGGCCTTTGAATAGCTTTAAAACTTATATAATTACGAGTTAGAAGTATAGAGTGCATACCTCCACCAAGGCTGATTGGCTGCTTGATAACCATTTTGCAAAGGCATGTATTAAGATCAGGGGGGATGCTGAGCCCTTCCAGTGACGCCAGTACAAAAAAAGCCTTAATACAGGAACTGGGAGGGGCGGGGCTTGTGGTTCGCGTTGGATCTCCCGTGGATTACTGACAGTAACGGTCTGTCTGTATTTCATTCATCCCCGGAACTGTGCACCTCGTACAACAGCCGTGACTCTTCGCAAGATTCCGTCTCCTCCGACCACCGACATCAAGGACACCACCACCGGCCATCATTCCCGGTAAGACCTGCAGCGCGCACGGCGAGAGAGCGTTACATAACGGATGGTTCAGTCTGTCCGATAGGATGTCTAGAGGAAAATTACCAGCCTGCAGCATATATGATGTAGGAGCGCGTGCGGTGCTCAGTGGTGCTGAGGGCCCACTGTGTTCATTGTGAAGGATCAGATTATATAGTAATGCTTAATGTTAATTTCCAGCGGCGTTATGTTATATTTTTTAAATGTGATGTATGCTCCTCAGCAGTGGTGAGATGGGTATCTTGGATTGTTTCGGCTCTTTCCCATCTGCTGTGCTCATATATCTCGGTGGCATCACTAATGACGACATACACCACTGCTGATCAGGCCTATGGAGCTTAAACCTTGAACCATTCTCACACCATGATAACTGTCCCTGTAAAGACAGCCTGTCCCGCCTCTGCCGTTTGAACGCGCCGATAAGCATATTTAGAATGATGACATTGCATAAAGGTCATTATTTTCAGCTGTTCCTGTATCTACAACAGTATGACAAATAGATTAACAACACGTACATTCAAAACAACACTTGTAATACAAGTAATACAATCATTCAAAAAGAATGCAATACTACGTTGGTTCCAATATTTTTTTTATACAATTGTTGATATGTATTTTTGATTGTGTCAGAATTGTCCACTGGTGCTGTAGTGTGAACAGGATAACATGTTGTGTTTCTGTACATTTGGATTTATCAAAGATTAGACTCATCGGATCAATCAGTTGACAAATTTTGGAATGGGAAAATTAATCAGAAACTTCTAAAATCACGTTTCAAAACACCAATACATAGCTATACATGGAACCATGTTTTAAAATTGATTTTTGGTTTATTCAAGACTGATATAGTTACACATTAAATATCTGGGGTTTGGACCTTTGATAGGAGAAAGCCTGACCTTGGATTGAGTGAAACCAAAACAGTCAAAACATTTTCCAAAAATACTGAAAAATGTATGCAGTTAACTTCCTATCTTTATTCAAGTTCAGTTGTCCTTTAAAACCCTGCTGTCTCTCTTAAATAGCTCCTGTAAGAGTGCAGATTTGCTCTTGTCCTGTTCTACACTGTTTGTCCGCTCTCAGATACACTGATGTCCTCCTAACACTCTGTCTGCTTCTGTGTGTTTGTGTAACTTCTACTCTTGTACTTGGACTTTTATGAAACGATCCTGTCTAAAACCCCCAACAAGCAGTATGATATTGATATGTATGTACTGATATGAAGGCTATTGCCTACTTATGGCTGGTTTTCCACCTGACAGCTAACCAGGTCTCTGAGGGCATTTAACTCTATATATCTGCTCTGCCACTGCTTCAGTCAGGATTAATTGATGAGTGAAGAGAGTTGATGTCTGAGCCAGGAGGGCTGACTACGACATGTGTCATTCAAGAAGGTCTATCGGAAAAGTAATACATATAGGTGCATTTTATGTTCCATCACTTATGTACAAATAATCGTTGAGGATGTAGTGAGGTTCACATTCTAAACTCATTAATGATATGAATCAGTGTGTTCATATGAATTATATTTTCTGAATAAACCCAGGCAAAGAAAGAGTTTTGGTGTGTGAGCAAGTTACTTTTCCTATTGGTACATTTCCCATTCATTACCCTTAAATGACTAGAAATATGTTGTTTGTTGCCTAGCAACAGTCTTTGCATAATTAAATGGATGTAGTTATCAATCTATCTCTATCACGGATCTATTCCCTGGCTGCAAATATGACCAAATAAATCTGAAGAAGGCAAACGCTATGTTGATGACTGATTTACTGAAACTGGTTTAACTGTAACTGCCTGAAAAGGAAGCTGTAAGAAGTAGAGCAAATCCACTCGCAGTGAGACACCGGCCAATGTAATACCTGATTTTCTATTGGTTGTGACAGGGTAATTTCACAGAAATCTGTTTACGAAAGCAGAAATGTGAGAACAGAAGTTTGGTGAGTGCACAGAAGCAGCCTGAGAGTGAAAGGAGGAGTCAAACTGAAGCTTTTGTGCAGCAACAGTATATCTGAGTGCAGATGCACAGTTTAGAGAAGGAGCAAAGCATATTTGCACCAGAGAAGGGAGTCTGAGAGAGAGAGGGCAGGGTTTGAGGTAAAACCATTTCAAAATCTGTAGGCTGTTCTTGAATAAAGATAGAAAGGAAAGCCATATCAACAGTCCTAAAGTAAGTCTAAAGCTATTAAGTTTACAGGGATGTAAAATAACAGATCCTTACATTGGAGAAGCTGGAATTATGCTTGATATACAACTTGAACTTTGAATGTTGTTGATTAATTTCCTCTTTCAAGCTTACAACTGTATATTTTGCTGATTGTTTCTCAGCAAATCTTGATTAAGAAATTCTCAGAAGACGATCGACACCTGTTTTGCAGGATTGGACATTTCCTCAATTAGGGCTGTGGCTATTTATTTTCCCTATCAATTTTTCAGTTGATTATTTCAAGGGACTAATCAGCTGGGCTATAAAATGTCAGAACCTAAGTTATTAGGGAAACACGTCCAAGAGTTTTCATAAATCTATGTAGATGTCCAGAGAAAAACTAAAACTTCTCACATTGGAAAAACTAGAACAGATTTAGCTCAGTGAAACCTCATGTAAAATGATTACATTGGTATAATCGACTGTCAGCATGGGCACCAAGAAGTTTGGGCTGGCCTTAAGAGATTTATTAGAATGGCTTCCAGTCATAATTTTGAATAAAGACACATTTAGAAAGTGATCTATATTTTTAGGCATTACACCTTGCAGACGTGGTCATTAAGGAATGTATCCGCTCATAAAGGGTCACTCTGCATAAAAAACAAGCACCCAGTGACCCTCAGACCAGAGGATATCGCTCTATTAGCTGTAATGCCACCTACATACATGTATGGACCTCATAAAATGATGAAATATCTATGTAAACAGATAAGATAAGATTTACAAATGATTTTCTGATATCTGCAAGTGGCTGTTCTATCTTATACTGAGAGTGTAAGCAGATATATTTGACCTTTGCCATTTGACACGGATCCTATCTTATTACTACCCCTGTAACTCTATCACCTGTCTCAAAGTGATCGTGGTTGGAGCAGTTACAATGGGGTCAATCTGCAACTATGAATTGGGATTTTAATTGCAGTAGAGGACATTTGAAAGTACTGTAGGTATCACAGCTATGAAAAAGCTGCAGTTAATAAAAATATCTGAAATGAAATTATCAACAACATACAGACATTTAACAATATTCAACATTAGTAAAAAAAAAGACAGTCTTGTCTTTTTCAGAATAAAGTACTTGAGCATCAGGTCTTCATTGTCCACCTGGCGTGATTTTGTGTTTTGCTTTATCTTTTGAGTAATAGAGAGCTTGGTTTATTTTGGCCATAGACAAATGGCTGATTTGTATTTACAAGCAGTGGAGGAAACTTTTCAGTTTCAGATTTCCTCTTCTTATTTCTTCCTGAGGGAGTTGAACATTGAAGACTCATCAATTTCTTTAAACTTGTTCATATTTAAAGAGATCTTTGATCGCCTTTTATTGCCTTACAGACATCTCTGGCTGAACAGAGTCAGGGCAATGTTGTATCACCTCACCTGAATATTCCTCACTAATTCCCTGCACAAATTCCTGGAGTTGTGTTCAAGAACAGTTGTATGTTTCCTGCTGTAAAACATTAATTTGATAATAGACAGAAGTAGTTTCTTTGTTGTTGGGTTTGACCATCAGTCCAACCCGTGTTCTTATTTTGACTATGGTTCTTACAGTAGTTTGCACCTGGCCACATTCACATTGGGGAAACACAAATTTGTCATTACAGATCATATGATCCATTGCATGTGCAGCTTTAAATAATGAATGGACAGCCATGACCCCCATACCATCATCACCATGCTGACATTACATTACATGATGACTGAGATACTTTCCATTGTCATGAGGGAGAGAAAGTGAGATAGGCGTTTTGGTTTTGAGCTGATGTCTTTTGACAGTTTGGTATTTGGAATTGAAAGCGAGGAGGCCTTATTGTATTAATCATGGAAGAGAGAGAAAAAATAGGAAAAGACAAAAGGGAGATCCTATTCTTTCCACATCTGTCAACACATTTATTCCCATAGTCCAGTCTCTCTGTCTCTTTAATGGGCAACTGCAGTTTAGGAGGTAAAGTGGGTTGTCCACTAACCAGTAGTATGGAAGTTTAATCCCTGTCTCCCTCATTTTGCATGCCGAAGTTGGAGATACTTAACTCCAAATGGCCCATAATGGCTGTGCACGCAGTGTAATGTATGATAGAGAAAGTGCTGCACATAGATGCACTGTATGAACGTGTGTGTGAATGGGTGAATGCCAATGGTAATGTAAAGCTCTTTGAGTCGTCACCAAGACAAGAAAAGTGCGATATAAATACAGACCAATAACTATTTACCGTGCAAACACAAGCAGGATAACATGCCTTCTATGAAGTAATGGGATGGGCACATCTATGTCTTTTTTGTGTTTTAGCAATAGAACATCTTTGATTAGATTCAGATTAGATTCAACTTTATTGTTATTGCACATAGTACAAGTACAATGAAATGCTGTTTTACATCTAAAAAGAACGTGAAAATAGTATATGTAACACTACAACATCTGGTGTTATAGTGGTGTCCAAAAATCTGATACCACATTGAATTTATATTATTTTCACACAAACCAGTATATAATCACAAAGTTTCAGGATTCAGAAACATTTTGGGGGGTGATGACATTTCTAACACGTGACAGATGCAAACATTTTAAAACCAATAAGAATACAAATGTAGCTTGTGTAAGCTTGCTTTCATTGTCAATGTTAAATGTCTCCCTAGATAACCTGCAACACATTATGAACAAATTATGATGTTTGACTGCAGCTAGTCAAACTTCCCCTCATTAATCTTGAACTGACCATCGTACAGGACCTCCTGGACAAGCTACTTGTACTGCCCATTAATTAAAGTTTTTTAGTTTCCAATATATCCAATATATCAGTTTCCCTGCATTTGAGAAAAGCGTCTCACCCTCAGAGCCAAAGCAATTGTTCTCTGCCTGTAGAATATATGTTTAAATAACACATATGTGTCTGAGCTTACTTCCAAACAAGATCATGGTTAGGGTAAGGAAAGGTGATTTAGTGATTACCTAGTGTAGTAACAGTAAAAAAAAAAGCTAACAAACAAACAAATTTGGTAAACTGGGCCCTGAGATAGCAACTTGGGAAACTATACATTTTTCATTGTGCAAACTTTTAGCAGCAAACAATCATCTGCGTCCCACAGACCATTTATGTGTGAGTTTTAAATTAGCCTTTAGTAGTACATATGACTTTTCAGCATTTTGTTCTGATACACTATTACACACTCACATACACACATTGTGTATAGCACTAAAACCTTTGAGATTAATGACTATATAGGTGCTGCAGTGCAAAGAGAAGGCCAGGAGAGGAGGACAAAGGAGAGAAAAGAGAGAGGGACAGATTTAGGAGAGGAGGAGAAAAGCCTGAGCGGGGGGATGGTAGAGAGGCTGAGAAGAGGAGGTTTAGGGGAGTTTAAAGAATGAATGAGGAAGTTAGGATATGAGGAGAACTTGGATTAAAATAGTGGACGGCAAAGAGGAAAGGTCAAGAGGAGGCTTGGAGAATAGTAGATAGATATTGTCTGGTTTAGCAGACAGGTCTCTACTACTGCAAAGTCAACGAGGCCTTTGTGTGTGTGTGTGTGTGTGTGTGTGTGTGTGTGTGTGTGTGTGTGTGTGTGTGTGTGTGTGTGTGTGTGTGTGTGTGTGTGTGTGTGTGTGTGTGTGTGTACTTACCTTAACCATCACATCACAACTAAATGCCTAACCCTAACCTAAGCCTTAAAGGGATATCTCCCTTGAAAATTCAGTCATTATGTACTCACCACTATGTCAATGGAGGGGTGAGTGAAGTGTTTGAATCCGAAAAACCCTTTTGGAGTTTCAGGGGGAAACAGCATTGCAGCCAAATACAATAGAATTGAAGTAACTGGGGATCCCTCCATCAAATTCCGTGCCGCCTCGGCCTCCCCAACAAAATTCTAGTACAATGGAAACCGCTTATTGGATCAGGTTTGTCCTAGGCCAATTTCATCACTATAAGCAGTTGATACTATAAAACAATTGTGTAGCTTCTGTATGATAGTCCCAGAACTCAAGGAAAGGTAATGGCACACACACACACACATACAGTAGGGCTGCACGATATTAGGAAAACATGTGATATGCAATATAATTTCAAACAAATCAACATTTAAACTGTAGTAGGTCAGAGAAAGAGCGAGCAAGCAGCGGAGTGTGTGTGTTACTTTTCCCTCAGGTTCTGGTACTATCATAAATGAGCTACGCAATTCTTCTTTACTTTATAATAAACCACTAATTCTGATGAATTTGACCCGGGACACACGTGATCACTTTCCTCAGTAGGATTTAGTCGGGAGGAGTAGGAGCGAGATTTGATGGAGCCTCCTTGCAATTCTCTGTTCTCTCTCTATTCTCTTCTTCTGATAATGATTCATTGACGGAAAAACATACTGATCTGAATATATTTCATTTATTATCTAGGGCAGCAAGGCTCCATCTGATTGGCCAAATATATTGACTTGCAGAGTGTAAAGGCGTGGCAAATGGAAAACCATTTATCGCATTGTGTGTGTAATGCGTAAACTCAGGCTGGGTTAAACTTAGTCAGTGTATGGAGGAACGGAGGAGATGGCGGGGTGCGCTCAGTTTGGCTTGACTCAGTTGGATGTGACACAGAGAGGAGCAATAAATTACTGACAGAGCCGGTAAAAAGACCCATGCCTCCCTGGGTGATTGCGTTGGTGAAGCTGTGGCCGGAGTGAGCACACTCTGATGGTCCCTGGGTCTGTGCCCTGGCCTGTGCATGGCTCCCTGGGTGTCTGCGCCATTGACTTGCCATTGTTCTGACTGTGTGCACTGATCAGAGATGAGCTTGGCTTGATCTAGTTCCAAGGGTGAATCACATGGTCTTGCTCTCTCGCTTTTTATCTAAAGTATACTCTCTCTTTCACTCTCACTCACGTATACATACCCTCTCACCCAGATGCGCTTACAGGTACCAACATTTTAAAACAGAATCTGTACCCTGAAGTACCGACATAATTCAATTGGAACCCTTTAAAGTACATGAGGTTTCTAGTATAACTACTGTATTTCCTGGAAAAGTACAGCTATATATGCAACTAGATGCCAGGACTCTAAAAAAGCTGTGCTTCTTCCGGCCCATCCAAACCTTGTTTAAACAAATGAATAGATTCAGTCAACAGAAGCACAAGTGCTTTTACTTTGAAACAGGTACAGGAATGATTGCAAATAGAAAAATAGACATTGAAATGGTTTTGAAAGATAATTTTTGCTTTACGTGGTACCTGGAGAGAAAATAGGCGAGACCCTGAGGCGCTAACGCTCCTGACACCTGGGCCACACTGGCTGCATTAGCAGGGCGTGTCGGCTGCACTGCTGATCTACTGAGTGTTACGGTCTGCAATGTGAGGATCCTGCTATGACTATTGTATTATCTTGAATAAAAGTACATTTATATATGCAACTAAATGCCAGGACCCTGTATGAAGCCTTGCATCTTCTGGTCCTGTGATAATAATCAAAACCTTGTTAAGACAAATGATACGGGTACACAAAGTTTAGCAAATATATATGTGTGTGACATTTTCGTCAGATAGACATTCAAACTGCGGTGAAAGATAATTTTCACTGTTTACTTCTGCAGGGGATGTGGCCGCTCTGATCTGATAACATGGACGCCTAAATGAAAAGCAAGACGTTCCACGTCGCACATGTGCCGCTCACGCAGTCAGTGTGGCCCAGGTGGGAGACGTTTGTGAGACGTGTCTGAGACATGCTGCTCACACTGTGTGGACACTCTGATCAGACAATATGGGCGCTTAAGTTAAAGTCTGACCGAGGCATTTAGTCACTTTTTCAAAACTCTTCATAAAGTCTGTATTACCAACATGCATATTCACACAATATGCAAAATAAGCTTGTTTTCTCACTCGCAACAATTCTCTCTCAGAAAACGTACATTGTCACTCATAACACACTAACTTAAAAAACACTAACAACAAGTAGCATCACATGAGTGATAAACTTTTATATTTGAAGCTTTAAAGATTTTTCACATCAGTATCTCATAGAAAAAAACATATTTACAATATTGACTGTACTAAAGTATACTGCTAAAAAAAATAAAGGGAACACTTAATTGTCATAGTATAACAAAAAGTCAGTTAAACTCTTGAACACAACATTTTAGGAACACTTTGAGGGAATTGCTACAAATTTGGCACAAACATTCACTTGTATTCAAGGATGAAGTGATTAGAATTTGGTGGTCAAAGGTATATGTCGAGGTCGTGGTGAACTCCCATGACCAGTCACATATTTACAGTTGGTTACAACAGGATGTTTCTGAACGGTAAGTTTCACCGTCCTCATGTTTGGTCAAGTTTTAGAAGGACAGTCGGCCAATGTAGGAGTAAGTCCCGAGTTTCAGTATGGAGTTTCAGTACGGAGTTTCAATACGGAGTAACGAGTAACGTCTATGTTACTCCGTACTGAGCAAAGCAGCACGGCACGTCAGAAGAAATAAAGCGTAAACCGCTGGCCTCGAACAGTAACGTTCTTAGGAGGAATGTGCATGGACACATTCTCTTACTTGCATCCCTCCACACTGCAGTGTTTCTTCAGTGTTGTTTGTTGTGGTTAGCCTGTGGTAGCTAACAAGCTGCTAGCTCAGCAACAAGTCTGCTTGGTGTCGCATTCGGTGTGGAGGGGTGGTGGTGGTGGAGGTGACGGGGAGCGGGGGTGGTGGTTTCGGAGGCTGGACTGGTACGGGCTGAAAGACGAGTGTGATCCGGAATGACTCATACAAGGAGGAAGTACGAAACGAGATGTTTCGATAACATATTTCTTAGAATGGACTGAGTGAAAAAGTCCGCGGAGTGACTGTTTTCATACTTTGAGGCTACTGACCCCATTCAAGTCATAACGGATAGTAAAAGCCCAGAAAATGTATTTTACAAAATATGGGCCCTTTAAGATTAGCTTGACAGATTTGGTGAATTGAACACAAAGATTTACCTGTGACCTCATGAGTGTGGAAAGATTTTGAGCTGCTGAAAGGTGGAAAGCAGAAAGTTTCCTTCTGTTTCCAATCCTCAATATATGACAAACTAACTTAGATTACAGTGGTAACAGTCTTGTGTGTGTATATATTCAAAGAAGTAAATAAGCTAATTTCCCAAAATGTTAAAAATTTCCTTTAAATAGAGAGTTGGATACAATTTATGAACATTTATCTTCAGCAAGAACAATTAAGCTTGAGACTTGAGTAAAAGCTATGTGAAAAATCTGATTAATGACAGAAATCTGTTCTGTATACACGTTCATGTTACACCTCATCTGAAAACTCTTCCTATATTCAGTGTTCTGTGATCAGTATGACTCAAAGTCACATTATTTTACTTACATTTAGAAATGCATACGTATGGCCTTCTTTAGAGGCAGAATTTCTGACTCCGTTAAGACTCAGAAGTGGTAAATCGCATAAAGCATCTGTGTGATAAAGGTGGCAGCATCTGCAGGTGAAACTTCTAATCTACACACACACACACATACACATACCTTCAAGTGCACTGCAAGAGTGAAGCTGCCTGCAGCCAAATGTAATGCAAAGTAAGAACGAACTGTGATCCGATTGTCCAAACCACCTCCAGTTTACTTTGCCACCAAATTAAAGTGTAAATGTAATTGCATTGTCAATCCACGTGGGTGGAAATACAAATTCCCAAATGACAAAACAAAACCATCGCGGTAGCAGCTGCTAGGCAGCTAGCAGCCATTTACTACAGAAAACGTAGCTGTCCCCTCCTCAGTCCTCACATTATTCAAGACACCTGTGAAAGGAGTGAATCAAAGGAGATCACTCAAAAATAAAGTAATCACAATAACACAGCGTTATGAATGCAAGAATGATTCCACCTTACAAGAAATCAACTGGTAAGCCTATACTACTTCTATTACTATTCTGAAGTATAAATACTGCCTTAATGAATGCATTATTTATGATAAAATCTACATTGGTGGCGTTGTTAAACTATTTAGAGCACCTGCTGATGTATCTCCGTTTGTACTTTGATAAAATAATGCATGGGGTAATGCTTTCTTTGATGGCAGCTGATGGACCGAAGCATTCTTGGACAACATGAATGAATGTTTTTTTGTTTTTTGTTTTATCTATCCCTGCTGATGCCAACTTCTGGGAACAAATCTACTCCAATACCTTCACAATGACGTCATCTACAAATCTACAATTAATACAATACAAAGTCATTCACAGAGCACATCTCACTCAACATAAAATGCTCTTAATAGGCTTCAATTCCTCTGGTATATGCTCTCACTGCTAATGCACCACAGACACCTATATGGCACCTTCAATTCATCAACTCCAGGAAAGCATAACCCACACCATATCCTCGGTTCTGGACTGCACCCTTCCACTATCCCCAAAACTGCCTATTTGGAAACCTAACGACCCTTGACCCACAATATCACAACTCAAAATCAGTTTTAGTCACCTTTGCTATTGCCAAGAAAACCATAAATCTTCTTGTGAGCTGACACCACTCCTAACACACCCATGCGTATGCAGACACACGCACATATATAACAGTAACAAATAACCTGACCCTCGTACATTTATGCACAAACACAGCACTCAATACATTCTTACTTTGTCCAAACAATTCATGCATTCATCCTCTTTATTTCATATTAATTACTTACTTATTTCTCCTTGAACTTGCATTTGAAATGTGAAATTTATACATATGAAGTTGTCCTCCAAAGAGGGGTGGAGGTGGTGGGTTAATAAAAAAAAGAAAAATAAGCATCTACTTCCACTGGCTGATGTCCCACTCTTAGCAAAAAAAGGAGCAACATGTATAAATGTTTTTGATTTTGATTGTGCAATAGATATTTATTTCAGTTAAAAATTGCTATAGCTTTTAAAGCGCATTTGAAGAGGCACAATAATTTTAAAGGTAATAAAAAAATAATTTAATCTGTTTTCAACAATTGGGAAAATTTACAAGAGTTAATTTTAGCAGCAGGGACTCTGCACACTATGCACCTAATTAACAGACTGCTGCAGAGTAAGAGCCAGTATTGGCTGGCCTGGCATGCCTCACTTATCATTGAAGGTATTGATTTATAGATGGTACATAAAGGTCACTTTCGGTTGGATTAGATAGAATGTATAGTATATTAAATACATTTTTGTTATACCTACACTTGGATCGAACCACAAAAGGGAAAAATAAAATATACATATATATATATATATATATATATATATATATATATATGTATAAGTGTCCTTGGGCAAGACACTGAACCTTAAATTGCCTGTGACAGCTGCAGAGTGTGAATGGTATAATAGAACAGCACTGCATATAGAACTGCTGTATGAATATTTATGTATTAAAATGAAATCAGCTTGCCTTTTGTAGAAATCAGTGGTGAGTCATCTCAATGAGAAGAATTGAGAGATTTCAATACCAGTAAATCTATTGGTTGGCAGTAACCATAGCTTCTTTCTTCATAATGTCAAGCTATGGAGACCACATCGCTATATTTTATGTGAAGTAATAATAAATCAAAATGCATTTAAGAAGATCCAACTAATCATTTTCTGGTGCCTGTGTGTCACTGGTTTGTTTCATGTATAGGAGGGGCAGCGTGGGAAAAATGACATGGAGACCACTATCACACAACAGGGTGGTATGCTTATGTGTTTGCGTCAGCATGGAGTCTACTGGCATGAAGCACTGGAGCCAAGGATCTATCCAGGAGACATGAATGATTTTGGTGTCCATGTTCTCATCACTTGACCAACAGGATATTCTACCGAAGACATGGTGTGTTCCTTTGAGTTTTGTATTATTCAGGCACTCAAGAGACTTGTTATTTTCACTATGATGGTCTTATCTGTTCTTTGTGAAAGTAGGGGGATACAAAAAGGAGAGCTGGCAAATAAATCCAAGTTGGTGTGGTAATAGAGACATAAATTTGAATTCATGAGGAATGTGTGCCATATTTGGTTTTGATCACCAGTGTGTAGTGACTAAAATGCCATTCAACCTCTCCCTGCTCTCATCAGATGTCATCAGAAATCATCATGAATACTTTTTCCAATACTTCCCCCTTCAGATTGGAGATTATCACACAATTTGGTGGTCAACCAAATTTGGAATTGTAAAACTCAATCTCAATAACTAACAGCTATTATTTGTGACAAGTATATATCAGTTATTTGAGTAGTCTTATACAGTCTTCCAGCAACAAATATGGGTATGCAAACAAAATTTATTATTGCATCTGTTATAGCACAGTGTAGTAAATTGTAACCATACATTTTAGCCAATGATAATCCTGACTGCTGCTCATGGGAACAAAATGACAGAGAGAGAGAGAGAGGGAGAGAGAGAGAGAGAGAGAGAGAGAGAGAGAGAGAGAGAGAGAGAGAGAGAGAAAGAAACATAAAAGTAAAATAGCACTGCTCTCATTGGCAGGACTGGACAACCCAGCCAAGCTTGGCAGCTCATCTCAAAGCATTAAAGCATAATGGAAAAATACCAGTGTGTGTGTGTGTGTGTGTGTGCGTGTGTGTGTGCAAATGCTTTGACCAGACAGTGTTTTCATTACAAATACCCTCACAGCGCACATGGCTGATTGATAGATTATTGGAACATGTCTAGCATTTTTGTGTTAGCCTCTACAAAACAACAATTCCCCCAAGGGACTCACTGGCCCCCTCTGATCCTCTCTCTTAATGGCATCAAAAGACTGCCTAAACAAACACAGGTAATGAAAAGAGCTGACAATAAACCATGTTTAGCCACAACTAAAAGTAAAAAATGAACACTGACTGTTGTCCTTGAGATTGCGTTTACAATTGTTTTCTTCCATTTCAGAGACACTATATATAGATGAACCACTGGACATTTCTATACTTTTTAGAATCCTTGTGAAGAGTATAGAAGAAGCTGTTTATCTGATAGTTACACCTTGTCAACATGTTTCAACCATAAATTTGAGTCGCCTCCCTCAAACCAGCCTAATGGAATAGATGTACTTTCATTAAATTTTTTGTTCTTATTAAATAATATTGTGCACTTCTAAGCTTCACACTACTGTAGTTAACTAATGCAATAACCCAATACACCATCCCCAAAATTCTGTAAAAAAAAATAGACTGTTTCAAAAAATACTTGCCAGCCTCCCAGCACTCTGTTCTGCTTCAGAGTGCCATCAAAATTGCAGCACTACTGTAATTGTAGAATTTAGCACTTGCTATGTATTATGTCAACAATAAGTTCTTGTATGTCTTCAACATCTCATATTCATATCTTTTTGATGTTGATATCAATAGATACTGCTACTTTGTACCAACCTTCTCAATGACCGTTTCCATTCTTTCTACTATTAGTCCTTGGATGATATAACAGTCCACCACTGACATTCCTCCACATTATTCTTTCAACATTGTCTTGCCACATTATGCCGGGTCATTTGCCCAGCCTGCACCTTGGGTCCTTTTGTATTGCTGGACCTTGTTTGTGGGGACATTACCTTATCCAGGCTTTTCTATCCCTGCTATCTATGCGCTACACGGATAACACTTAATCTTTGGATATATCTTCTGGATGTACTCAAAGGCTCATGACACTCACCTTGAAAGCCCTAGCCCTCCTCTTTCTGGGGTTGAGTTTTTATTTTAAAATAAAAATGTCCAGGTCTTTATATTTGCAGTTGCCATGTTCCACCTTTGCCATACTAGAAAATGGAAATGTGATGACTGTTATATTTTATGTTGATGACTTGTGGATGTAGTTGTTTCTGTTGAAGTGACACTTGAATATAGTCCTACTTTTTCCTTTTCCCATCTTGCCATAAACTATTCCACGCTGTGGATAGGGACATTATATGTCAGTAGTTCCTTGCCATCGTCTATTGTGTCTATACTGGCCCCTGCTTCTGTGATGTGTTTAAGTTTTGCTAGCACCACTTGAAACCTCCTCATTTAATTTGTATTGCTTCAGTAGCCAGGGAAATCTTTGAGGTAGCTTCCTAAGCTCTGTGCTGTAAAATTTGCAGTCACCTGGATGCTATACTTCCATTGAAATATACTTTTTCCTACCAATAGCTAGGGCTGTGTATTTTTGAAACTGTCATCAGTGCCAATAGTGATGATAATACTCAATTTGCAATGGCTGTAACTCAAATGAAAGTAAATCTCCCAAGTTATTCTGGTAAAACCAATGGCAGGTGGAAAGAAACTCCTTGACTGTTACTGTGGATATAGCTCAGGTGTGGAGAACAAGGACTGCAGTGCATAGGCAGTCCAGCACTCCAAACTGAGAAAACAAAGACCTGTTGCAAATCAATCAATCAGTTAATGTTACAAAATTTTATCTTTTCATTTAAAATATCTGATCAAAGGGTGCCACCTTTAAGTATTTGAGTTTTTGAAACTATGAACAAAGTTTGATAAATATTCAAACACTATCCCAAACTAGTTTCAATATCCAGCCCTACAAATATGTTATGTTATGTTATCATATACTTACATTTTTGTATCTTATCATATTGTATCACTTATCTTTTGTATAGATTTTTGTGTTGCATGTTTTCTTTCTGCACAAGCTTGTTTTATTGTCACAATATACTGCATCATGTGTTCAAGCATTGTGTTTTAACCTAATAAATGCGAAACTCGTAAGCGTACACCTTTTGTTTTTGTTTTCCTTAGTGGAGAGGCGGAACACCTCACACCTTTTGAGTGTTCATTTTATGCGGTATTATTACACATTCAATGTTGCCAGAACACATTTGTATACCTACTCCAATGACCCTCACCCCATCTCAGTATCGAACACACAATTCATAATCTGTATTTCTTATATCCTCATGTACCTCAGCTAGATGAATTAACATGCAACCACGTGGTTTTTAAGGAAAAATTTGTGATGGAGCAATTTTGGTCTCGCTAGCTTTCTCAAACACATTTGTGCATTTAATTCTATGAATTCTTTAGCCAAGCTATGGACAAATACTTTTAATGTGGAGTGGGTATCAGAGCGTATTAGTGTACAGATTAGTGGCATGAGGGTATGGATTTACCGGATTTATGGTAAAAGACAGGAATCAAAATAGGTGCCAGTCTTCCACTTCCTATTCCCTCTGTGTTTGTCTCTTATTCCCTTCATCTTGTCTCAGGTCTGAGGATTGTTCTTTGTTTCATTCTGTCTTTGTTTTTGTTCCCTTTTCTTATCCACCCTTTCCCTTCCCTTTTTGCCAAGTCCTCTCTTAAGAGTGGTATTCAGTAGTTGTATTGGATGAGAGGGTAATGATGTTTTGTACCCTGTGGCACACACAGCACAGCTTTGATTTGAGGTCACGTGGCCGGATTAAACACTTTCTGCCCTGTGTGTTATTCATTCCTGTGCAAATCTCATCCCTTTGTCCACCATTTGTTTTTCCGTTCCAAGTAAATGTTGACCTTAAAATACTCAGGCTCTTATGTTCAATCTTGCCTGTTTTTTGGAATTTGTCAAAGGAGGCCTGTTCTCTAAATTGGTATTTTACAGAATACACAATATAACCCCAAGCTGAAATGGATTTTAAATACAAATTTTTCCCCAACTGTCCCCAAAGACTTGGACCTATCTCGATTCTAGTTACCCAATGTTCTCCTTCAATCCCTCTAGAATACAATAGAATTCAGCATCTAATACAGAGTGGATAGTGTAGGCTACTTTGATAAGTTTGTTATTGCTGCCAATATTGTGGTGCTGACATGGTGAAAGTATCGGTCGGCATGGATAGTTTTCCCTTTGTGCCTAGAGCAATTAATTTAATCTTTTTGCATTATATCACATAGATTTGTAGACTTTTCTTTTTATTAGACTATATTTGACTAAGACGTGTGGTGGGCAGTTGTTATTTGTTGTTGAAGTGACTACATCATGAACAAGCTCCCAAAAGACATTCAGTCTCTTTGAAGCTTTGTGTCGCCTTCGATCAATACATTTTTCTACATTACCCAGAATTTGCCACCTATCTACAACTCCCAGAATAGGACAGCTCTTCAGAATGCCTACATTTGGCTTTAAGAAAATGGAAAAATGCATTTGTACCACTGTGCTATGAAGTAGAAACAGTTGGGTAACTCTTTTGACTGATTGACAAGGACATCCTGTTCTGAGACACTTGATAAATACAATCAAAAATAATCTCTCCTCCACTTTGTATCTCAGCAGTTGTTTCAAGATGAAGATTGATACCAGCCTGACTATGCCCCAACTCCCAGAGGCCATGTCCCAGGCTGGCCTACAGTTTGCTGTGGCCACTGAGGAGGACTTTGATGAGATCATGGCTATGAGCCAGGATATCTATGGAGGCCTTGACTACTTGCCCACTAGATACACCAGTTGGCTACAGGAGCCAAATCGTACAGTCATATTGGCTCGCAAACAGGGAAAAGTGGTAAGTTCAATGAAGACTTTGAAAATATTTCAAAATTATGTGGTTAAAAAATGCAAATATCTTATATTCCAGGATCAAAGTCGCCCTGAGAATACGCTAGTATGTCATAACTTTGTATTATGGCCCTATCTGCAACCGCTGCTATTGTTTTGGTCATCCCAATGAATCGCACATTTGGCTGCTTAAACATGTTTAACTTTTGCTGAAACTTTGCATGAAATTCAGATGTGCGAGAAATTCGTTGAGCCTATGTATCATGCCCAGATGTACAAAAAAGTCTAGGCGTCAGCAATTTTGACCTTTGGTTCGGTGAAAGGCAAGATCTACCTTAAGTTAAGCAAAAACTTGCAGAAATGTTGCCCATAGGTCTGTCAAGAACCCCAGGTCCAGTAGCAATGCATCATCTGACAGTTCCCCATGCTCCTTTTTCCTTGTTAACAGCAAAGTCTTTATCTCAGGCAGCAAGTCAACAAATCGCTGCAGCACCGTGCCGCGACTCAATCACCGGACACCAGCATAGAGAAGCAGGTCTCTGTTAGCAGCATCAAGCTCATCCAATAACGCTTTGAACAAGCAGCGCTGAAGCACTTTTGCTCAACTTCCGTACCATTTACACTCGTGACCACGTTTATATGCCAAAATTCAACATAATCATAGCACACAGGCCTGATCAGGCAGAAAGAGCTCTTTTTATATACTTAAATTGTGAAATTAAAAACCAAATTCAAGTGTAATCCATCACACAATGGTTAAAAATGAATGCATTACTTCACAACATTGATGCAGTGTAGTGTAAATAGAACCATATGCACATGCCCTGAGCCTTAAAATCAAGAGGTAATTTCAGTATCAAGTGGACCTATTATAATATGCGACAAAGTACCAGATGGACTCTAGAAGAAAACCTCTAATGATTATGTTTGATCAAGGTCAAGCGGTTTGATAAAATGTGTGTGTTTTTTTTTTTAATGCTGTTTGCCGTTGAGTGCCAGCAGGCTCAGCTCCCTGTGTAGGTGGAATCCCAGGGTATTCCCAGGAAAGATGTGATCTCTCTAGCTCAATCTAGGTTTCCCTGAGTTCACTTCCCAGTTGGACATGCATAGAATATCTAATTAGATGCCTTCCTCCTTTTGGCACAAAGAGTAGGAGCTCCACTCCACGCTTCTCACTATTAGTAAACCAAGCTTTGCTTTAGTTTCATCTTCAATATGCAAATCTAGTACAGACATCTATTCAATACAATTTTCAATTCCATTTAATTCCTTTAGTACCAAATCATAACATATATTATCTCAAGGCACTTTACATAGCAATATCAAGATCTTAAAAAATTATAAAGAAACACAACAGTTCCCGCAAACAGCAAGCATTTTGGTGACTGTGGAGAGAATAAACTCCCTCATTAACTGGAAGAAACCTTTAGCAGAGCCAGACTGTGGGTGGCTGTCTGCCTTGACTGGCTGGGGTGAGCAGAGAAAAATGGGTAAGAGAGGAGAAGTGGGTGGAAAAGAGGGGAAAGGGAGAGAGAGAAAAGGTGACATGTAGTAAAGTAAATCGGGGTCAGAGACCCAGAAAGGGGGAGCGAGGGAAGTGGTCAGTGCATGATGGGAGTTCGCCCAGCAGTCTAGGTCTAAAGAAGCACATCTACCACCTTTTTTGAGTCAGATTGCTCTGCCCACACTATAGGAATTGTGGAAAGTTCTGAAAGGACAATGTTAATGTGTCATTATTTGTCTTAGTTTTTCCTCTGTGATGCTTGACAGATTGCTCTGGAGTCGGTGTGTGTGATTGATGATGGGGAGACCATGCTGGTGGAAGGTCTCCGTGTCGCCCCGCAGGAAAGGGGCAAGGGTGTGGCAGGAGTTCTGCTTCGTTTTTGCTCTGAAATGGTCAAGTCCAAGTACCCAGAGGTCAAAGTGAGTCGTCTGACCCGTGATGATCAGCTTGGACCAAAGGACTTCCAGAAGTATCGTATCATAACCAAGCAGGTACCAACCACAAAATAGTAATAGTAACTTTTTGGTAGTAATAATATGCTTTGTCTTGCTTTCTTGTTTTGTAGTTCCTCATCAGCTTAATCATTGGTTTTCCTCTACAGGGTATTCTGCTGGTGCGCTTCAGAGCAGAAGATCTCAAGTTCCGTCTGACTGAGCTTGGTCTGGGTGGAAACACCTCCTCCTCTAATTGTCCTCCAGTACTTCTTGACCATACAGCTATCCACCGGCTGTATCTGACTACTGACCTAATGCAGGGGGTCCTTCCTAATGCCACCATCATTCAAGACTGGCAGCCATTCAAGCCTTTGCCCAGTAACATGGTCATCCTCCTGAAGAAGGACATAGATTGGATGGTGGATGATGTGTCCAGCCCTACCGTTGCAAGCCTGTGTACCTTCCCTTTCAGGGTGCCCATTGGAGATGACTGGTAGCTGTCATTTTATTTGTTCATTCATAATACCAAGCTGGACTTTCTAGTTAAGTCAGGCACAACTACTCTTCGTAAGTGAGTGCACAACAATTAAGTTGCATGCAAGCTGCCTACTATAGTCTATTTTAATATTAACACAAGAAGGAGGCAAATAAATGAATGAAATTGTAAAATAATTAGATACTACACATAATGGCTTAAAGTTACCTAACCCATTTAAGAGAGAAGTTGTTCATTTTCAGATCAGCCAGCCTTTACACAGTGAACTAATAGGCCTATCTGTTTTTTTTCCCAACCAGGTATTACCTGAATATTGACATGTTTGGTAAAGACCTGGACCTGGTACGGCAGCAGTTCTTGTGCCACCTGCAGAGCCACACCACCACCCTGAAGGGTCATGTGATGTGCCAGATGTTCCTGGACCCACTGCTCTGGAAGCCTATGGCCGAATTCTGCCACAACACCTTAGGTGTGGAGCTGGTGAAGGAGTACACTGAGCAGTGCGTAGTGGAGTCAGACGTCATTTAGTTACAGAAGGTGGATGAAAAGGTGTAGAAGATTAAGAAACCAGAAAGGATTAAAGACAAGGGTCTAGACAACAATGAATGGACACAACTTAATCACATTTAAAAGAAAAACACCCCCTTTGTACTTAGGAGACAGAAACTAGGCAAAATCAAACTTCTAACAATGCAGTGAAACTTAAAATAAACATGCAAATACAGAGCATGGGGAAAACAAATCACAAACACACCATGTAATCAGCTACAATAGGTCTGTAACAAATCATTAATTTGTTCCAGAGATGTATGGGTACAGATATTTTATGTAATATTTTTAAGGCTGTGTAGTTTTGAGGTGTAGTTAAAATTTAGTGCACACAATATAAAGAGGAGGGATTTTATAGCACAAACATTTTTTTCTTAGAGGTCTTCATGGGTCAAAAATTTGGGTTTAAAAAAGGCCTAATCTTAAAAAAGCCTTTATGGAAAGTCAAACCTAGTTGAATAGACCCAAGGGTGATTTGGTCAGCTGGGTGCTTTTTAGCTGCAAATTTATTATATACTACCGATGTGACTGAATAGCAATGTACTCCAGCGCAACACTACAAACTATAGCCTCAAAAATGATCACAGACCTGGATCATCATCTTATTAGTTTGGCTTGAATTTAAAGAAGATCTATTATTCTTGTTTTTGTTGTACATAATTTTAATTTGGGGCACTAAGGTTTACAGGCTCCAATGTTCAGAAAATGCTTTAGTTTCTTTATTCTATTCATTGCTGCAGCAGCAGGAGATTCAGCTCCCCCTTGCTAGAAAGCCCAGTCTGCTATGATTTAATTATACAGGTGTAATTAAATAATAATTAAATATGTGAAAAAACAGTTCCACAGCCCACTTCTCTTTAGTAAATAGGCAAACTGTGTACACCGGGAGACTTACAGGGATAGTTCAAAAATGAAAATGCACTCGTTATCTATTCACCACCTTGCCAATGGAGGGCTGGGTGAAGTGTTTGAGTCCACAAAACACTTTTTAAACAAAAGTAAAAAAAAACATAAAATGCATCCATACTGCTCCTGTGGTGTCATCCAAGAGTCCACAAGCCCCAACATTCAAATTCGACTAAAAATGGTATTACACAATGTTTTTTAGCCTTAATGTCCGCTGTGATCAACGCGCGAACGCGGCTCCATAGAAGGATATCAGAGGACATTTAGCCCAAACACATGGTGTAAATGATGACGTTGCGAGTTCAATTTGTAAGTTGGAGCAGTATGGAGGCATTTTCTGTTTTTTTTCCATGTTTGAAGAATCGGTCACCATTTATTTCAATTGTATTGGATTTGGCGGAAGTGTTTTGTGGACTCAAACACTTCACCCACCCCTCCATCGGCACAGTGGTGAGCAGATAATGACTGAATTTTCATTTTTGGGTGAGCTACCCCTTTAAGCTTGGTTGTACTCTGTGTGGTGTATTTATATTTTGACAGCACCTGAGGGCAGCACTAAAAATTAAACTGCTCTCTCCTGCTCCCTCCTCCTCCTCTTGGCCCATCTTAATGACCCAGTATTAGAAAAATCGCAGATGAGGCGTTTCAGCAGCCTCCAGAGCTCCCTCTTCTTTGCGATTTTGAGCAATGCACACAAAAAACATATACAACCCGCAAGAGGACTGGGAAAGACTGAAAAACAATAATAGATCTCCTTTAAGTTTTACTTAAGTGATTGCTCTTGTTTTTGATAATATGTATGTCTTGGAAACATGGAAAGGTATAATAAGAGTAGTGAGTCAAAATGCAAATCATAATCTGTGAGGAAAAATTTGAAGCTCCCTTCGGTCATCTTAAATCTCTCTGTTCTTTCTGTAAATATACAACTTTTAAATATGTACACAAGCTGAGTTACTGGGTTACTAAATCTGCACACCTTTGGGGGTACTTGATTAGAATAACACAGACAGGTTGTGTCTAAGATAGGATGAAAAAGAATAGTTCAGAATCCAAAAGGGGTAATTTACAGATCCCATCTCTCAATGCTGATGGGATGCTGTTAACTAGCATTACTTTAGCAACATCAACAACAAATAAAGCCTGAAAGTCAAATGAATATGCTCTGCTTCAAATGGCTTTAAGCTGACCCTTCATTACAGTCATAGCTATGCATTAGGTTTTATTGTTTCTGTTTATTATAATCAAAGAAAAATAGAGTAAATGCTGCAATAAGATATTAACAGAAATTATTGATGAGGCAGTTAAGTGTAATCTCAGTTTACCACTGTAAATTGGTAGCCTAATGTCAAACAGAATGTTACTGTGCAGTTAACTAATCAGTTACTGCAGAGAAAGGTAGTGAAAATAACTGTTTTAGAATTAACAGAAATATAATGTTATATAGACTATATAAAATCACTAATAATAGTAATAATGATCCCGCTGTGACTCAGCTCAGATTCAGCTATGTTAGAGCAAACAAATCTTAGTTTATTGTCCATTAAGATCAGGACACTTAAAACTGTAGTGTGGATATAGTCAGAGTTAAGTTGAACATAATTGACTGCAATATAAAAAAAATGTAATCAGATCTCAACACCTCAAATAATAAAACATTTGAAATATTGCGCCTTATTCTAAAAAAGGGGTGCAGACACAAAATAATTAACAGCAATATTATTTTTTCTTTTGAAGCATCTCAAAACATTGAGAAATCAAATACAAATATGAAAACATGCAAATAAAAGTGCGTTTTTGTATATTCAGCACTTTGCTGCCATTATCAACCTCACTACTGTGGCAGATGCAAGTGAGCTAAAGAGCACTGCAATGGACATGATTGAACAAAAAGCAAAACCCAAGCTAACCCATCCTTCATGTTTTCTACTACATTAGCTAGCTGAATGAGAAGAAGCTGAAGGTTTCTTCAATTTTCAAGTAGTTTAGTTAGTTATAACAATCTAAGTGCATGGCAGGAGTGGGTTTAGTGGGTGTCCAAATCCACTTTTGTTAGTTTAATGACAGCAAAAAAGTATCTGCGCTAGGCGTATGGTTCAAAAGGGTTGTTCTTAACCTGTTAATGATAGAAGGGTGTGTTTGGACGAAACATGCAATAAACCAGAGTGCCATCTCCCATTCCCTTTAAAAACCAGGTAAGCTTGC
The DNA here is from genome assembly GCF_022539355.2 of Hippoglossus stenolepis. Taxonomy (NCBI): domain Eukaryota; kingdom Metazoa; phylum Chordata; class Actinopteri; order Pleuronectiformes; family Pleuronectidae; genus Hippoglossus; species Hippoglossus stenolepis. Next base: position 16,860,043 of record NC_061505.1, on the reverse strand, counting down.
ACTTTGGTGGATTGCTATTATAATGGTGGATTTGCAAGGTAGTAAAAGAGAACACATCTCTGCAGAGAATACAGACACAGACAAACAAATCTGTTGTGCGCAAAGTGAAAGCTTGTGAGCATAGTGTGTAACTATAATCTAATTACATATTTTTAAATCCAGTTTGGGGTGATAGTTATTAGTTATTTTTAATAATCTGATTAAATAATTACAGTTACATGTTATCAGTTACTACCCATCTTTGAGTGTTCATCCACCACAAGCCTCCAAATTAGCCTCAGGGCTTCTTCTCATAGATTCTCCAATTTTATGGTGCTGTGCTAGAGTGATAAACAACATTGTACCAAAAATATGAACTAATTATTTTTGTGGAAAGCACTGTCTAACACGGCGCTCAAAAATCTCTCAGTTCAATACCTTAATAACTTGTAGATGGATTGTTATTGAATCAAATACAGACCTCCTTGGTCCCCAGACAATGAACCCTTGTGACTCATAACCCCCCAATACCTTTCATACTGCCTCCTAAAATTTAGCAGGCACTATTAAGTTTCCATCAGAATATATTTTAATAACATTGGTTATCCTCTGACTTCAGGTAACACCATCATCAGGTCACTTGTTCAGTTTTTATAATACTTCGGTACATGCCCAAAGGCCAGCTTTCATTTGTAAGTGCTGATTATCAAATGTTATCATGTGATCACAGAAAAATAAGATTACAAACATTTTAAAATTTAAACCTGCTAAACATCGATACGAGACAACAAAACAATACAAACTTGGCATTGTGTGCATGATAGCACCCTTAGCAGTGTACAGCCTGACAATCTAATAGCATTGCTGTGATCCATATAAGAAAACATGAACTTAAAAATTGACTTGCTATGGCCTCTGCCAATCTATGAACCATTATTTTCATATACCAGGATACCAACCTACGTATTCAGCTGCTACAAGAGGCATTTTAACAGGCCTAACATGTTCTGTACCGCATTAGTCTGAACCAAACATGATTATCACATTGAAAAAACACCTCAGTATGTAAAGAACTATTTTAGCTTCTCATTGCCTTGACCACCTTCTTCTGGTATGCAAAGTGGGGATGACTGGGCCTATGTTTTGAAAAATATAATTAATGAGATTGAATCAGTTTTTAGCAGGGGTTACAAAGAGGAAATACATGATCAAACTGATTATTTTTTAACAAATATTAGTATCTATGGGCCACAATCCTCAACATATTCCAACCAGCAAAAGAAAAGAGGAGGCCACTTAACCCTATTGTTTGTAGCCAAAGAAAATGACGACTCATCTAAAGTGATGCCCTATTATTTGCTGCCTGGTGTGAACGTGAAAATATGCAAGGCTGGAGAGGCCATGGGTGTAATTATTTATACAAATTGTTTTCTTGTGATTGTTATGATTATTATAATGTATTTATTATATAGTTATCTTGGCAAAACATAACCCAAACTGTGTTGTCATGAGTCTGACATGATCCTTCCTAGAGGATCTGAAAATACACAATGTTTTGGCTCTCTCCTGGAGATTCCATCATCCAGAAGGCATTCCTGATTATAGTGCCTTCTTGACGTCTGAGATTCTCACCCTGTCTTTAAAGGTGAGACCAGACACCCCATGAAGGAAAGTAATTTAGGTTGCATCTATCTGGCATTATATTGTTTTGGATTATTGATGATTGACAGTGAATTGAATTCCTTGACGTGTGGCAGTTTATCTCTTTCAACCCAAAGTGAGCAGCAACCTATTAGGTGACGGTTGTAGTATCAGTTTATCAACTGATAAATCCAGTGCTCGGCTTCCAAGTTTATGTTTCTTTGTTACAGTTTAGTACAGTATCTGCATGACTGTTGTTTGGACACTAATCTGTGTCAATCCCAATTCCATTTTACCCTCAGTTGTAAATAAGATCCCGACACTTGAACATGGGTTTCTTGTTGGCAGCTACTGACTCCCAACACAGAGATACTAATCCACTATTATCCAGTAGCTGACTGCAGACTTGGAGGTGCTCATCAGAAATGAAATATCACATATTTCTTTTCTTTCAGAAATGAAATATCACATATTTCTTTTCTCCATTTTTTTCTAATGATCATGAAAAGTCAGTTTGGTATGTGTTGATTATGTGATCACAAGAAAACAAAGATTGTTATTTCAAGACTATGAGAAAATAAAAAAGACAACATTCATTATTTTAACCCATGTGCATCTTCAAGGTGCAAGACTTATAAGGCCTTTGTCCAGCGATGATAATATTACATATGCACCCCCCCTCACACACTCACACAGCCATTTAGTATGGTGAACTCAGCTCATTAATCTTTGAAAGATTGTGCAATTAGCTTGATTTCATTTTCCCTTAGAATCACAATGTCTCTATTAAGTTTGAAGTAACCCTAACATAGCAAGTAGGGATGTACTTCAAGAGGTTATTTTAAATTATCAATCATTATTTTTTGTTGTTTTGTCATGATATGTAATCCCTGTAAATACTGTACATTGCACTATACTGTACTGTGATCTTATAATAAGAAAACAACACAAGCACAAAAAAGTGCTTAGTTGAAGAAAACTCACTCATTATCTACTCACCACTATTGGTGAAGTGTTTGAGCCCAAAAAATACTTTTGGAGTTTCAGGGGTAAACAGTGTTGCAGCAAATCCAATACAGCTGAAGTAAATGATGACAGGTACTTCAAACTTAAAAAAATCAATACAAAAAAACATAAATGCCTCCATACTGCTCCTGTGGTGTAATCCAAGTGTCCGCAAGTCCCGACATTCCAATTCGACTGTAGTCAAATTGGAATGTTGGGGCTTAAGGACACTTGGATGACACCACAGGAGCAGTATGGAGGCATTTATGTTTTTTTGTATTGATTTTTACATATGAAGAATCGTTCACCATTTATTTCAATTGTATTAGATTTGGCTGCAACACTGTTTACCCCTGAAACTCCAAAAGTGATTTGTGGACTGAAACACTTCACCCACCCCTCCATCGGCATAGAGGTGAGTAGATAATGAGTGAATTTTCATTTTTGGGTGAACTATCCCTTTAAGGGTACTGAGGTTCAGTTTTGACTTTAAATCTTTCATGTTTTTTGTGTAAAAGTCCCTTTGACCTGAGTTAACAACAAAGTATTTTTTATCTTTACCTGTGTGGGTAGATTAACAGTAATCCTCTAGTGCTATTAGATTAAACTTTGTCCTGTAACTCTACACAATTTATAGGGCACATTTTGTTCAGTCAGAAAAATACTAAATACTAATCATCTACTTTTGCAGACCTCCTATAAAGTTGACCCAGTCATCATCCCAAGTAGGTTTCTGTGGTCTATAATGTGAAGTGCTTCGCTTCCTGAAAAAGGGGAATCTACTGCCAAATTCTATAGAGTGAGATAAATAAAAACTAAACGGTTTTATGCTCCCCTATTAATTTTGATTTAAAATGTTAAATGTTATTGTAAAGAACAGAAAAGTGCATTCAAACCCAAGGCTGAATCAGACTGAATTGTGTTTCTTCTCAGCCCCCAGATGTTGATTTAAGCCTCTATTTTGGAGTTTGGAAGTGGATATAATTGCAGTATGTTTTTTTATGACGGTCACATAGCCACAGCAGAAGTTAGCCTTTTTCTATTCAACATAAGGGATGCCTTTTAAATAGTTCTAAAATGTACCTAATGGCTTTGTTAATATGAGCATAAATAGACATTCATTGTTTGTACGTCAGCAGGCACACAGCTCTGCAGAGGTCTTCAATTAACCTTGGTTTAATACGATTTTCAAAAGTTATATTTTGTAAAGGGTTTACAAGTTGCAACTAATAGGTTCATGAAATGTTTTTCTTTATACTTAAGGTTCCTGTACAAGTATATTATTATTAATATAGTTTTAAAACTGACCATCTTCTCTGTGGAAAGGGACTGCAGCCAATTTAACTGAATTTATGAACACACTGTTAAGCTTTAATACACAGATTATTAGAAATTGAGGCCGGAACATGCTTCTCTGAGCTGCCTAGATGTAAAGATACTCCGTTGTCATTTCTTTCAAACTTTGTTTACAGTATTAATGCGTTTAGCTTTCTGTTTCAAAGGTGTTGTGACTCTTCCCTGCTTAGATCTACAGAGAGGTTTACGTTTACTTTCACTCATTTATCAACTGAGGGACAACACTAAACCTTCAGCACAGAGATTACACCTGGATAAGGATATATACCATCCGAATGCATTTTTTCACAAGATGATAATCCAAGTCCCTTGTACAAAGGGTTATTACTGCTTTGTCAGTTTATTAACCATTAGCAAAGCCATTAGTTAAAACTCATAAAACTTGGCACTACTGTTAAATTACACTATATAAAGTTTATGTAATAATGGTATGGGCAAGACAGGGATGAGGATGAGAAACTTTTAAAATTGGCTTAATCACCCAGTAGTGTCCCCAATCAGAATCAGGTGAAGTATCTTCAGCTGTTCAGAGTCTCAGGTGTGTTTCCAGGTTTTCAGACAGTTCGGTACTTGTGTTTAATTTGGACTTGTGTATACAGAAAATGGTGCACAGATAAACTGTATAATATTTTCAGAAGACATTCATTTTTGCAGCATATTTCTTTACCGGAAGTGGATGCACTGTGTGCTTAAAGGGAACCTCAGAGAAGTGCCAAACTGTATGACTGCTAAACTTCTGTACTTGGTATTCAATTAGCTTAAAAATGTCCAAAAACACGAAATTTCCAGAGTGTTTATTCTTGACATGAGCTTTAGTTGAACACTTATCTATGAGTCAAATGTCTGTCTTTGTTCTTTTACACAGAGGGCCTGTAGCACACAAACAAATTTCAAAGGTGGTTTTATCAGTGGTATATTGTGAAACTGACTTCAATTATTGAACTTTTTCGTTTGGTTACTTAGAGCACTTTGTGTGAAAAATGTTATGATGGTATACTTTGTACGAACATTAATGAAATGCGAACACATTGTGCCGCAAATCCTATAGGTATTATAGGGATATATATTATATTTATGTTTGTTTTATGAATGACTGTACAAGCCATTGAGTTAGTGGGTACAGCAGCATGCACTTTAGTTGTCTTTGGCAATAATAGATGTGCTCCTATCTCCTGTAAAGTAGCATCAACTTCAATGAAAAACAAATATTCTTGTCACACATCTTGATGTCCATAAACAATCATACACTTTCATGTGAGATACGCCTTTCACTGTCAGTTTGACAATGTTTCTTCAAAGCTGAACCATTTTACACATTTGTACATTAGTTTACAGTGAAATTGAAATCAACACTATATTTTATTTTAATAACAGACTAACACAATTACAGGTTGTAATGACTGTGTTCTGAAAGACCAATGCAGGTTATGTTAGTTGAGTCGAGAGATGAAATAGTAACTAAGGAAAGTTAGTAATAGTATTAGTACTAATTTAAAGTAGTTTTTATGGGTGTAAGTCTATTTTGTGAGACCTCATACTTTTCCATTTCAAAGGGAAATATTGTCCATTTTACTCCACTATCAGCTTTGCAGCTTTTAGAGGTTAGAAGTTAGAAGTCATTTTGAAGACTGACATTGTTACATGTAAAATAAGATGCACTGCTAGACTTTAACTAACCAGTGTTATGATGCATAGGCTTAAAAGATTATTTTATTCTAATATTAAAATCAGTGATGCAAAACCTTTATCTGTGTACATTAAATCTCCTTCTGTACTTGATTTGTAGTGACTTCTTTATCATGAATTGACAGGTTATGCCTTGGACCTCCAGAAGGGGGAACATGAACAAACTTTACTCATTTGTTGTATTTTAAGTAAAGGCAAGCAGCAAGTATGTGTTTATTTGTTTCATAATTGTTCCTCTTTTTAAATGAATACACTTATTCAGCAAGCAACATAAGTAAATGATGTGAGAAGATTGCTTTCAAACTCATTTCTGTGTGTTACATACACAGCTAGAGTCAGGAAATGTATGGCTAGTCTAGCTCGGTATAAAGACTGCAAATATAATATCAGAGGTAGCTGTGTGACACACTGGATACACTGATTGTGAATGAATATGGATGACACGTCTCCACGCGGTGATGTCATTTGGAGCCAGTCTGTGGAGTAGTTATCATGGAGTGGTAATTAGATATCAACGTCCTGCCGATACACCTCCCTGACCACTAAAAGTCAGTCTCAGCTGTCAATCATGACATCTCAGCCTGTTTCCTAAGCAGCAAAAAACTAATTGTAACTAAACCTATCAGAAACAAGTACACTTGAACATAGGGGTAGGACGAAATATTAATACAGCAATATATTGTCATCCTGACTGGTGAGATATTACTATCAATATGCTGGTGCCAAATTTCGATATTTAAATTTGAAGAAATCTGCCAGAAAGCCAGTTTGACTTACCAGCATCACTACTTCATGACTCCTCGCTGTGGTGTTTATCACAGGAATAGGGATAACAGGATTGGAATTTACCTGCCCGAATAAGTTGACAGTAGGATAACAGCTTTGAAATAAATGTGATGTTGAGTGATGCTACTTTCAAGTCTAAAGACTGTGCCCACAAAAACTATGCGATATGCAAGAACTGTCTGATGAAAGTAAAGTACATAGGCAACACCACAAACATACAAAGGAAAGGTGGAGGATGCACTCTAGTCTGCAGCGGGTAGACTTCATGGGCCTATGAGACAATCACTGTCGATTTTATTTATGTTCCTTCTAAAACCAAATGTTTATTTTTATACTAATTCGTTAAATAGTTTTATATATCTCTAAATTTAATTTGAACTTTTTTACATTACATTACATTTCAATTAGCTGATGCTTTTATCCAAAGCGACTCACAATAAGTGCGTCAACCATGAGGGTACAAACCCAGAACAACAAGAATCAAGAAAGTACAATTTTCTTTTGCCAGTTTATGGTTATTTCACATTGGAATGATGGCACATTGGGACATTGAAAAGTTACATTGTGTTGGTTAAAGACTAAGAGGCACTATGATAAGACTTGATGCACTTTTTTCCTACATTGTTTCATCTCAGTTTGTGTCAAACTCTGTCACTGTGTGGTGATATTTTCGTTACCGTGGGCTTTGTTTCAAATATCGCATCATATCCTGAGTTAGCCTGTGATTCCAACCCACCCACCTTACTTGCCCATGTCCCATCTGTGAACAAGGACGGGGCAGGGATTATGATATATACTGCAGCCAACCACCAAAGGTTAATTGAGATGTTTTGGCTTCAGTTTTTGGAGCTGCCATATGTCCATCTTTATATACAGTCACTGGTCCGACAGTGTCTAGCTAGTCTAAACTATGCACAAACAAAAGTGTAGGATTGACCAATTGTTGTTTGTGGAAGCTCTGTGCTGGAGATATTTCTTTGGGAAGCTGCAGACAGTGTGACCCCAAACTTTTCTTCAATAAGAAACAGTTACCGCACATAACTTCCCCCAACACCTCAAATTGACTTGAATTACATTAATGTTTATGTATGAATCAAAAAAGAATGACACAACATGTTGAGCTTTAGAGCCAGGCCACTTCTTTCTCCCTGCCTTTATGCTAAGTCAAGAGCCGTTTTCAGACATGACCTCCGGGTAACATCCGGGGAATTGGCTATGGAGTTTACCCAGAGTTTGCCTTTCACACATGCACAACACAGTGGGAGGTTCTCTGCACAGACACTTTCACAACGGCATCAAATGGTGGAGCAGCTGGGTGCAGCAGACAGAGACAGTAAGAGATATATTAACTCTGTGTAGATCCCATGATTTTATTTAGAGCACACTGAGAATGTCGTTAGCACTTATCAGCACAATCTCTCTCTTGATATCTTTGTCTGTGTCTTCTACGAGTGTAACGCTGCATTTTTACAGGGAGACATTTGTTTTCTGTGTGTGTTTTTTTTTTCATTTTTGCGTCTGTCGCGTGTTAGAAGTGTCATCAACCACCCACTCGCTTGCGGTGAATCCAGCAGGGCATCCCCTGCTGTGTTCACACATTGACTTCTCCTGGATCTCTACTGACATTATACTAGGAGGTCAGGCAGTTAGTGTTCATACAAAATGTGGAGCATCTCAAATTTACGTTAACACATGCAGAAGTCCAATGCCTATCTGAAAGCAGTTAAGGTAACCATGTCTTGAGTCATCTGAACATGTCTATGACTATTTTTTAAAGAATCTTGGAAAAGGACATGGTTAGCGTAGTTTAGTGTAAAGACTGGGTTAGTAGCCCAGCTGACCAAATTTTAAAACTAGGTTATAATATTATTTAGGGGTTTAACACCAGCAGCATGTTTTCCATGTTATACATTAATCCTCACGCAACAGTGGTAGGCCTTTAACAATGTGAAAACCTTCAAGAGTATATGGTACGTCTGATATGCTCACTTACTACATTCAACTTTAATAAAGGCTAATACTTTTATTGACATAAACTTCTAAATGCAGTATTATTCCATTGTTGAATGGATATTTTTACTTAAATAAAGGATCCAAGTCATTTCTCGTTACCTTTTTCTGTAAGTCAGTCATTGGCTACCTATAATATATTTTTTTGAATTTTCATAATTTTAGTTGAGTTGTTACAACTATAGTAGAATTAGTATTTGGACAAAATATAGTCATAAGTGTATCAATTAATAATTTGAAAGGTAGAGTGCCAATGAGAAACCAGGGACAGGAACAGGCATCGGCCGGAATGCTGCTGGGCAACCAGGCACAGGCATCGGCTTGACTACTGACCGCAGACCACAAGCAGGAAACGGTGTTGGCCGGACTGCTGACGGTGAACCAGGGACAGGAACAGTTGTAGCATTATGATGAATTTGCACTTGTTGTAAAATGGGGCACCTCTGCAGCAAATTTAGATAATTTGTGAATTAATCAATTCCACACCCTGAAAGTCATGAATAACCAATTCAATGGATCTCCATTCTCAGCTTGACAAAAGGCAACAACTGTGTACAAATAAAAATATATTTATTAAAGGTTAAAAAGAGATTTGTGGGAATGAATAGATGTATAAAAACATGTAGTAAAGTAAATGAGTGATTTATCAATATGATTGAATGTGCAATGTATGAAATTTGGGTAATGGTGGGAGATAGATTGTGGGTGAGAGAGATTTAACTATTAATGTGAATGTGAGGCTACTAATGACATCAACCCAGTCATCAATAGCAGTGTAGTGTGACAGCTTAGCCTATTTACATCTCGGGCCAGTTAGTGCAGCAGACGTCGGCTGGAATCCAAAGCAATGACTGCTGGGCCGGTGAACTGACGTTGAATCTAGGTGGATCTCGGACTAGGCTCCGACCAAACTAGGATTTGACTTTGTGGTGGCAATTTCTATGAATCAAGCACAAAGTCAATCACTTCTTTCTGTAAGTTTAATTCAGCATCTGCAGATGGACTCACAGTACACATCACCTGAATGACATGTACAAATGAGCAAAGAACAGAGGTGAGAGCTGTGTTCTATTAACCCACAGCCCCCTCCCATTAGGTATGTAAAGGTATTTATTATCCTCCTTGATGTCTTATCAGGGTGGGAGACATCCTGCCTTCACGTTTCTGTGGAAGACCCCTGGAGTGAGACCCCGGGTGTGAGATCCTAACCATATACAAAAATATACCATCAAATTGAGGCATCAAAGAGGCTATAAGGTTAAAATCTCTGCGCAATAGATTGTAAATCTAATGATGACCTTTTAGATTAACAATCTGGTCAATCTTCCACACTACACCTGTGCTGATGCAATATCACATCCACAAATGTCAACATTTCCATTACATTTCCCCCCTGTGAGCATTTAATGCTCACTAAACACTAATCATTTCTATACAAACTCATCATCTTGAAATGGAGAATTCCATTCTAGAGAGTCAGAAAGTTGAACATATTTTCTAATTGTAGACTTGATTAAGGATGTAACCATAGCCTTAACACAAGGGACAATACAACAGGCCACCAACACTAGTATACAAATGAAGATCAGAATTGGTGTCAAAAACTTCAATAACACATTTTACCACCATTTAAAGTTAACCATGCCCACCAATTCCACCCATTTGGAATCTGAGTGTCCTTGTTATTTTCCTTGGACAATAGGTCATTAAAATGGGAAACGATATGCGTCATATTTTCAGAAATGTCCAGTATGTAGGTGCAGCAATCCGTCCTGATTATGTGACAAACACCTACTTGGCTGGCGAGCATCATGTCCGAAGCCATCCTATTCTGCAGAGCCAAATTTTGGAGGCCCTGGACACTGGGAGAAAGAGATGAAAACCCCAGCCCCCACTAAAACTGTTACATTTTCCAGTTTCAGAGCAATCTCATCTATTTTGTGTGCATTGTTCACAGTTCCCCACCATGGGAAGAGCCCTCCAAATCCTTTCTCCTGTGGAGACACACTGTGGAACGCTTATATCTTGATGGCACATAATAGTGAGTGTAATTTGTGTAGAAGTAAGTGAGGTTAGTTCTCTCATTGGTGATCCTCCTCTCAGTTGTCATCATGGCTGCATACCATGCATTGTCTTCAGGCTTTGTCAGTTCATCGGATAGGTCGAACAAGAGTTCTCTTTTTTGTTCTGCCTTTGAGGCTCAGGTTGGTTTGGTGTTGTTCTTCCTGCCCAGGTTTGACGTGCCATAGCAGCTGTGGCAGGACGACGATGACGGTGAGCAAGAAGAGGGAGCACATCTTTTCCCTTGAACTGCATCACAGTCTTCCTATCAGGTGTCACTGTTTGTCCGTCGGCGCCATTGTTTATCAGCAGTGTCAGCCTCGCCAACACCCTAATCAATGTGTCGCCTCTTGGTGAGTTTAGAGACGTGTGGCCCTAGAGGATTTCACACCCCTCCTTCCTCGCGAGCACAAAGCAGTTGAAGGCTGAAGGTTCACTCACTGACATCAATGCACGCTCTGCTCTGAAGAATCCACTCCTGGCTCAGGAACCTTCCTGCAATGGCTTGCATGTGTCCAGGTTGATCTTTTTGCAGCCTTCACTGACATCTCTGGTTTAGCCATAATTGTCATAAAAAGTTGTAACTGCAAAACCCACTTGATTTATACCAGTTGCTGGATCTTTTGATGCTGAGCTGTCCATAAACAGCTCCATTTCTGAATTTATCAGAAGTATATCCTGTAAATCTGGTTGGGAGAATAAACTTCAATTAACACAATCATGTGGCTCTCCATCACTTGGTGTGGGGAGGAGAGTAGCAGGGTTAAGAACAGTGCATCTTTTAATAGTGATGTTTGGCATTTCAAGCAACACCATATTGTATCTGAGCCACCTGGCTGTTGAAAGGTGGGAGGTCTTTTGCTTAAGCAAAATCATCACAACAGCATGTGGCACCAGTAAAGTCAAGTCATCATAACTCACAACATCACGTGATGCAATCACAGCCTTCTCAGCAACTGCCACAGCTCGGAGACAGGTTGGAAGTCCTGCTTCCTTCATTTCCCTTACAGGAAAAAGTAGTGTATGAACAAGAGATGTTTACAACAAAACTGAACCTTTTATCAATCATTTCAAAAGATTTCCCAACTTCTGTTGTATGTCTGACAATGATAAAGTCAATCAGGAATGAGTTCAACACTCCTAATTGCATTTATCACTGCAGAAAATCTTCAATTTCTTTCAACGAAATCATCATTGATATGCATATATCAAATCCTACTTTCCATACTTAACAAATGCTGATGTTCTCGGGACTCTAGTTACTACTATGCCTTGTGGTGTTGAAATTAGCATAATACCCAATGAACACATCAAATCTCTACCCATAGGTTTTATCAGGCAGCGTGGTGACAACAAAAATTAATGTTTAAAATTCCTTTCAACCTCATCATGTCAAGACAATGGTACACTGTTGTACCTGTTGCTCCAACCACTTACTGTGATTTTGTGTTTTGGCATTTGTTTATATTTATCATGTGAATATTTAACATAAAGCTCAGTAGGCCTCCCTTTACTGATCTTCTGATTAGGCTCACAATGGTCAATAGCCTTCTTAATCATCTGCTCTGTGTCTGACATTAATTCACATGATGTGCGTGTACCATGTTCTTACGAATGTGATGTGTAGGTTGAAACTCTCTCTCCATCTCAGCGTCTGTACCAGATGAATCCTTCACTGTCCCCAGCTCCAACGCTGCTCAATCACACTGTGTTTATTGGTTTTCAAGGCACTCCGTGGCCCAATGTCCAATTTTGCCACATTTGTAACAGGCCTCAGTTCTTCCAGTCCCCTTCCTCTCCGTCCGCGACCTCTCCCGTGCCCGCGGACTTGGTTTTGATATGCTGCCAGCTGTGCCATTTGCAGTTTCTCTGTAACCTGCACACTCCCTCTCCTTTTCTTATTGTTCAAGTGTTTTTCAGCATGGATAGCATGTAATTCGACTGTCAGGATTTGCAGACTCCCAAGCGATGCAGCTTGTTTGCACCATCTTGCTCATCTCCATCTTCATCAGCAGTCTCTGCAGTTCAGTGCTGGTAGGTTCAAATTGCTGGCAAAAAGCTTCCAGTTTTCTGCATACTGCATTCCCCCACTTATCACTTGAGGGAATAATGAAGTGGTAGATTCTTTCATATCGGTGAATGTCCATGGTCTGTAAAAGGTATTTATTACCCTCCTGATGTCTTATCAGGATGGGACACATCCTGCCTTCACGTCTCTGTGGAAGACCCCTGGAGAGAGACCCCGGGTGTGAGATCCCAACCATATACAAAAGGATACCATAAAATAGATACACAATATGCCTACTCACATATACCATTATTTGCAATATGTCATTACAGTTGTCATTACTGCTCCCTTCATCTTTGTCAGATTTTTTTTTCTATTAACAAATAAAACATTGATACACCTCTCCTCTTCATTTATGTTAGGCATTGTCTTTTCTTGACAAAGAATGTTGTAGATGTAGGATAGTAGCCTTTATTCGCCACTGGGTAGCGCTGTTGCGCAGTTTACCCTTCACACTGTTTGTCCCCCCTGAACAAAAAAACACTGTGGTGAGAAAATTAGTATTGAACTGAAAATGAATTGATAAGAGGGGAAATTTGGATTGAAGCCCAGACACAAATGTGAACTTAGTGTTGCTGTATCGCACATCAAATGCTACCACCCCCCGTTTTGACACCCTATGCTGATCAGCATTCTAAGTGTCATGGTTACACACACTCACCATTTCCTGCTGCATGTTCTATGTCACTTCCTGTTTTATTTTGATACTCACGCTTGTCTCTGTTTCTTCTAGGTAGCTTCACTTCCCGTGTCTCACAGATTGGCTTCCCCTCCCTAATGCGTTTCACCTGTGTGTAGTTTAACTGATGTCTGTCGGTATATAAGGTCTGTGTCTTCCCCTTGTCCAGTGCCAGTTCGTCTCGTATTGCACGCAGCGTTCCAGCGATCTCACCAAGTCTTGTCTCATGTTTTCTCGACCATGTTTGCCTGCCTGGTAATAAAGACTGCTTCTTTTTGAAAACTGAACTCTGTCTGCGAGTTGTGCTATTGTGTCCCAGTTCTAGTACGAAACCTTTCAAAAAGCTCCTCACACATTTCTCCCCTGGGCCCCACGTTCCAATGAACACCAACCATAGTGCAGTTGCCCCCATATGCTGTCAACACGTGGGCCCCCGACATAACCATATACATCTCTCAGGATGTAACGCAAGCAGCTGGAGGTCACGCATCCCCTGAGTATGCCCGAAATCCAATAGAGCTAGAGATGCCTGTGTCAGATCCTGGTATCAACACGTATCCTGGTGCATCCCCAGAAAACATTCTCCACCTTGCCCATACACTCATACCCACCTGAGCTACCATCAAGGACTCCTGTCAGAGCCATAGCGAGTCAAAACTTTCCACCAGCGGCCTATGGAGGGTTAATGCAGACTCATCAAGTGAAAAATGTCCAAGTCTTCACAGGTAATCCCGACAGCAAGATGCTTGTGGAGGATTGAATCCATGACATGCAGTATCTCCTGGATGCAATAGAGCTCCTCACACACCTTTGCTTTTCCACATTGGTGCGACACTTGAGTGGTTAGGCTTGAAGGCTGGTATTGAACCTACCTCCTGATAACCAGACCCCAAAGAGAGCATTTGAGGAATTGAGGGCAGAGTACAGGGACACACAAGGCTCCTTAGACCCGTTAGCTGACTTTTATGAGCGAAGCCAGATGTCGGGAGAGTCTGCTTGCTCTTATGCTATTACACTGGAGGCAACATCGGGGGCTGTGGAGGAGAGTGAACGAGGGGGCAGGCCCTTCCCAGATCGAGACAGTAAACTAAGCAGCAGTTCTTAAGAGGGCTCATGGAGGAGGAGGTGTACGCGAGAATTGGGCCAATGCAACCCAGGCTCCGGAGCTTCCGAGAGCTAGAAGCCGAGAGACGAAAAATAATTGACAGAGATGGTCAAGAAATTATCTCTAAGCCAGCAAGAGCAAATGGCCAAATTGTCCCACCTAGAGTCAAGAATAACCGTCACACCTCATGTCCCTCAACCAACAGTCCAGCCACCAATGGTGCACACAAGTCCGGGTTCCAGTGTTACATGTTACCGCTGCGGGAAGCAGGGACACACTGTCCATGTCTGTCGAGCGTTTTTTCCCCGATTCCAACCAGGCCTGGGTCCGCCAGCCCCAGACCATGACCCCTGTGGAGGGAAACACACCTCACTCATCCCAGCCTTTAAACCATTAAAGCCCATGGTATCAGGGGCAACCATGGACAAGCAGCAAGGTCCCCACCCACAGGTTAACAACACTGAAAAGGGAGCAGAAGAAACACCATTAGGGGGTCCCAGGAAAAAGGGGAGGTGGAAGTAAATGGATTGAAGTGCAGGGCTCTCATCGATTCTGGCTCTCAAGTAACCACTATTACTCACAGCTATTGGCGCAACCACCCAGGCCTCCAGAAGCAGCAGTTACAGGTCTCTTAAGTCCCCGTAGAGGGTGCAGCAGGTCAGGCCATGCCTCATTATGGTGTTCTGAACGTTGAGCTGAAAGTGCTGGGGAAAGTGTATAAGACTGTTCCAACATTTGTCGTTCCTGATACTGACTATGGCTCATCAGTCCCCATACTGGTACAAACTAATGACATTAGGGTCTCAAGGAGCAAGCTCCAGGCAGTCTATGGCCAGCAGTTTTTTCACCAGGTCAAGAAAAGCCATCCAGAGTGATACAAAGCTCTAGTTGAGGTCGGGAGTACCGCGCAAAGTGAAATGGATGACCTGGTAGGCCCTGCTGTGTATACTGGCCGGAAAATACACATTCCTGGTGGTAAAGAGATGAATCTAACTGTCTATCTGTTAATGGAGATGGAGGCAGCATAAGTTATTCGGCCCATATGCTTCTCCAGTGGTGGTTGTGACCAAGAAAGATGGGTCCCTAAGGTTTTGCATCGACTATAGAAAGCTCAACTCCTGCAGCACGAGAGATGTATTCCCCCTGCCCAGAATAGAGGAGGCCCTGGAGTCCTTAGGGCAAGCGAAGTACTTCTCCACCCTCAACCTTACATCTGGATACTGGCAGGTGGAATTCTTCAGCACCCCCATGGGGCCCTTCGGACTGCAGAATGCTCCATCTACCTTTCAGCGACTCATGACCTGCTACTTTGGGGATCTGAACTTCACCCACCTCCTGATCTACCTTGATGACCTCATCATCTTTTCCAAAACCTTTTATGAGCATCTAGAAAGGTTGCAGTTGGTGTTTGATCGACTGCAGGAGCATGGCCTGAAGTTAAAGCCATCGAAGTGCCAGCTTGTAAGAAAAGAGGTTCAGTATTTGGGCCCCTTGGTGTCTGCAGAGGGGATCAGGAAAGATCCGGATAAGATCAGCCGTTTCAAGGACTGGGCGAGGCCGACCAATCGCAAGGAAGTGTCCTCAAGTATGTGATGACCTCAGCCAAGCTCAATGCCACAGGCCAGCGGTGGGTTTCTCAACTGTCTGCAGAGGACGGAACAACTCCAATGCCGATGCCCTGTCCCAGCTGTCCAACCAGGTGGTAACAAAGGTCCTGCAGCCACAGCCGGTCAAAGATATTAAACAGGGGAATGGGGAGGTACAACCCACCTTGACCCAGCCCCGACAGAGAGCACTAGTGCGGAGGTGGAGCCTGAAACTGGTTAGACCCTGGAGTCTAATGAGCCCTATGGGGATGTGGGGACAGAGTCACTGCCTGCCATGACCACACAAGAGATCCGTGCAGGGCAGAAAGAAGACCCTATCATTGGCCCAATTCTGTACTTTAAAAGTCGTAACCAAAAACCAAACCGCAGTGAGAGGGGTGAAGTTTCTGGGCAAGGATGCCTTCTCTTAAAAGAGTGGAAGAGGTTAGTGATAACAAATAGCATCATGTTCTGCCTAATCAGAGACTGTCAAAGAGGAGTGGTAGAGCAGCTAATACTGCCAGAGATGCTGCGTTCAGCAGTCAAAACTGCTCTTCACGATGACTCGGGGCACCTAGGATTCAAGAGGACATTACAGATGATAAGGGAGAGATTTTACTGGCCAAGACTGTTCCAGGAATTCAAGGCCTGGTGTGAAAAGTGTGAGAGGTGCTGTCTCAGAAAGACCCCTACAGCAGGCCTCAGGGCTCCTCTTGTCAGCATTCACAGCAGTGCCCCTATGGAGCTTGTTTGTGTGGACTTTTTGTGTCTTGAGAAGTCAAAGGGTGGTATTGAAAATGTACTTGTTGTTACTGATCACTTTTCTCGCTCTGCTCAGGCATACCCCACTAAAGCAAAAGCTGCCACAGTGGCCAAGGTATTTCTTCTGCAGATTTGGATTCCCTACAAAATTGCATTCAGACCAGGGCCGCAATTTTGAAAGTGCAGTCATCAAAGAGCTATGTAAGTGTATTGGCCTCACCAAGACCCACACAACCCCCTACCACCCCAAGGGCAACGGGACCACTGAAAGATTCAACCGGACTCTGATGAACATGCTTGGAACATTGGAGCCGCACCTGAAGCCCCGTTGGCATGAGAATATGGATGCCATGACACATGCCTACAACTTCACATGACATGACTCGACTGGATATACCCCATACTATCTCATGTCTGGTAGGCATCCCAGGCTCCCAGTTGACCTGACCTTTAGGTTCCCCATGAAAACCATGTAAAGGTCACCATAGTTCACTTTATTGTACAGAAAATGTGAAGGGGAGGACAAGTTATCTGTTCTTTTGTTACCTACATATATATATGTAATAATATAAATGGGGGGGAAGTGACGTCCAGGGAGGGGAGTTTTTTGACATGTCGGTGAGGGACCAGCGCCCAGCAAAGTTCTGTCAAGCGGCTGACCCAAGGAACAACAAAGGATTATTTCCAAGAACTGGATAATTACCTTGGTGACCCTTTCGTGGATTAAGAGGGTCAGCGGGCGGCGTCCATACACAACGTGACAGATCCACCCGTTCTCCTTAAGAATAGCGTGCGTGATTTAATTCCCCTATATTCTTAATAAGGCGAATTATTGCAAGCAGCCAGGTGGATACAGCGAGTATGCCCAGACTCTATATGACTGTCTGACACAGGCTTATGACCAAGCTAACCAGACATCTTGGCGTGCAAAGGGAAAGCCGAAAAAATACTAGGACCAAAAAGCAAAGAGTCAAGTCTTCAGCCCGGGGGACAGGGTGCTGGTCATGGTGTGTCACGTGGAGGGGCGCCAGAGGCCTGGGGACAGATGGGAACCGCATCCATACATTGTGGTGATGAAGCAAGCTGGCTCACCTGTGTACGTAGGTCGATCGGAGGAGGGTGGAACAGAGAGGGTGATCCACCGCAATCTCCTTACCCAGTGCATGGTCTTTCCAATGGAGAAGGTTGGTGGAACAATTCTGGAAGATGTAGAGCCAGATACAGAGACAAGGGAGGCAAGCATTGAGTGGGACTTATGGAAAGTAAAAATGCATACACCTACACCACAGCTACACATATGCATTTTCTAGACCACATGGTTATTCATTCAGCACATGTTTTATTTGTTACTGTTCCATTGGTTGTTGTGATGTTGTGGTACCTGTGTTAAAGGGTGGTCTTAGTTTTATCTGGCTTGGTATGATGGCTGAGACGCCATCAATTAGAGATGGGGCGGATGCAGGATAGTAGCCTTTATTCGCCACTGGGTACTGCTGTTGCGTAGTTTACCCTCTAGAGAATCCAGCCATTCATACTGTTTGTCCCCCCTGGGATACCGTAGCACTGAAATATGTTTTATTTTCTAAAATTTTTTACTTTTACTGCCCTGCAAAGTGTTGGAGCAATAAATGGCTAAACAGGTCTCAGCTGCAATTTAGAAACCGTGTCCGGTGCTTCCTTCTCCCCGCACGACACCCCACCCCCATAAGAAACACAATGCAGAGTCCTGGGGTGTATGCGGAGAGGCGCCTCCATGCAGCGGGCAGAGAGAGGGCGTGGGTTACATAAATATTGTTATTTTGTTGACATGCTCTGCTACACATGGCATTTACTTTGTTGTTTGTTTGTTTTTTGTAGTTTTTCCTTACTTTACAGAGGGTTAAGCGCAGAGGATGTTGCATCCATAACCGTGATTTGTGAATATGAGCTATACAAATAAAGAGTTGACATCACCTCAAGATGTATGGCTCTTAGAGCCAGGCACGTAAAGATGACTCCATACTTCTTTACAGAGCACCTTCCTCGCTAAACCTCAAAAGGCCCAAAGCAGTGTACTCCAACTCGGGTGAATGGAGGGTCATCAAGAGAAACCCTATCCTGGGGAAGATCTAACATCCATTGATGCCCCGACACTGCATGAAGCCTATGACAGACAGCACTTCTCAATAAAGTTTTCCTTATAGCAACACTGGCACCTGGAATCCAATACTTCTGGTGTAGCTCAGAAACCATGTGGTTACGCTCACCATGTGCCGTCCTTTGATGAACATGGTGTAGAATAAGTTCAGAAATGTCTTGTCAAATGTAAGAGAGCCTCCTGCAGCCTGAGTATCATGCTATCACGCTGAGTCCAGCGTGATAGCACTGGACTAATGGTGACACGCATCAGCAGAGTGTGTGTGTGGACCTGTTTTCTAACCTGTATTTATCGTTACTACCAACTTGTAATTTAAATGCTTTTATGGGATTGATCAGGAGTCTTTCTCCCCGCTCTAACGCTCTTTTGTCACTTTTAGAGAGGACTTTGTGAGTCACTT
The DNA here is from genome assembly GCF_022539355.2 of Hippoglossus stenolepis. Taxonomy (NCBI): domain Eukaryota; kingdom Metazoa; phylum Chordata; class Actinopteri; order Pleuronectiformes; family Pleuronectidae; genus Hippoglossus; species Hippoglossus stenolepis. The sequence continues at coordinate 16,840,782 of NC_061505.1, read as the reverse complement.
CGGTATAGCCGGGAGTTTCTCCTGCTACTTCAAGACTCAGACATGGGAGTTGTGGACACCACATCAGCTTCCCTACAGAGATCCTCTCGTATTGTTTCACCTTGGGGAGTAGGAACTGCGAAACCAGGCCAACAGGAGGGAGGAAAAGAGGCCACCGGAAGATCCCTCATCCCTAAATCCTCCTTGTCAACACACAGTCTCCGTAACAAGTTTGACAATCTACAAGCAAATGTCAAGTTCCTATCATAATATAAACATGCTTGCCTCATTGCCTTGACGGAGATGTGGCTCAAGCAGCAGGACCTACAATCTGATCTGGAAATAGACAGCTTTTGGGAACAGCTGTGACTTGACAGAGACCTGTGATGGAAATTCATCTTGAGATTTGAAATAATGAGATTCTCAGACTGGAGTTGCCTTTGAGTCTTTTTAATAGTAAGCTCTGCAGAGGTTACACAACAAGCACGGGTGCTCAAAGTGGAACTGCCCCAAAGTAATCCATTCTGTGTTCTTCTGAGTTTCAATAGAAGCGCCAATCCACGGAACCAGGTGAACAAACCCACTAGCAATTTCATTACAAGCCTTATATTCATCAGGAACGCCTCTGGGCATGCCAATGGCATCTAAGGTAATGGTGTTATCAAAGCTGCCAAAGGGAACCACAGCACGCTTGGTGATATGGTGGGGAGGGAGGACAGACAGATCACTAACAACATTGTCTGAAACCGGTATAATCTGGACTTCCTGAGCTAACAGGGCTATAGCACACAAACCATTCCAATTACCAAGGAGGGAACATCTAATATCATCACAAATCCAATACAGATCAGGATACGGCTCAATACCAGCATCAAAAGCATCACATTTCCATCTTCTACCAAAACTGCCATCCTCTTCAATTTCCAGGCCAACCTGGGAGGACTGGGGATTACTAGTGGATTTGGGTCGATAGAGGGTGTGAATTTTGTGACAGGGTACTGAAGTGGCACCGACACTCATGCTACCGTAGGTCCGATTGAAGCAGGTAAATGTTGCATTAGGTGCAATCAGTATCTTACCTGAGGCTGCCCGCGGCGGTGTTGGGGCTTTATGTCAGGGCAGGTATGGAAGAGAGTGCTATTATGCTGCCAACGTGTTTATCTAGAGGCGCGCACAATAATGCAGTCTAGGGGGCAGACTGGTTTACCTCTCTGTCCCTCGGATTGACATGTGCCATTATCAGGGAAAGAAACAAGAGTTAACGTAGTTCTATAACCTTGACAGACCAAACATGATGAGGCAAATGACGTACGAACAGTGTAATTTAAGTGCTGAAACCATAAGTTCCTTTCTAGCCATAACGGGGCCCAAGTAGCACTGTACGGATCAAGGGGTCCTGAATCACTTCTCTTGTGTCTAGTCAAATTTGCATGTGCTGGATGGTTCTGAGAGGACACTGTAGGAAAAGAGGAGTTCGTTAGATCATCAGAGACTTTTACAGGAGTGCGTCTAGACAAAATAATAATCAAGGAGATCATGAGTAACACGCATAGTGAGCCTCTGAGGCCACACAACCCTGGATGTCGAAATGGATGCCATGGCCATGGCCTGTCCATGGTCTCAGTTGTCAGGCAGATTTCTTCTGTGTTGTGGCAGAACGCTCGTGTGGTTAAACACACAACACTCTCGGTGCTTCTCAACCTGTGGAAGTATCAGCGTGTGTGCTTTCAGCTGAAGGCGTCAGCTGTTCAGATGGAGCCGGTACTCATTTGCAGTGGCTGGCGTGGATCCAGGTGGCTCTTTCAGCAACTTTCACTGCTGTGTGGGTTGTGAGCAGTACCTGGTAAGGCCCTTGCTACCGGCCAGTTCTTTCTCCGGAAGTCTTTGACCACCACGAAGTCGCCTGGCTGGAGGTTGTGAAGTGTTTCAGTAGCTGGATGAGGAAGGGAGGATGCCACCTGTTTCCTGATGTCTGAAAGAGCAGTAGTAGGTTAGCACAATAGGACAACAAATCACGATCACACAAGTCTGTGGATGGAAGCGGAGATGGAAGGATCCACACCAATGTGGGGAGGAGTTGCAAAAAGAATCTCATAAGGTGAAAGATTAGACCTGGTTCATTTTCTCATCCTCATGTACATCAGCACCAGAGGCAGGACTTTTGTCCATGCGAGACCTGTGTCTTCACAGCACTTTGCAAGCTTAGTTTTGAGTGTGCCGTTCTCTTGTTCCACAGCTCCACCACTGGCTGGATGATATGCACAATATGTTCACACATCCTTACCTAGATGAGAACCGAGTTGTTTGACAGCTTCGTTTACGAAGTGTCTGCCGTTGTCACTGGAAATTCTGCTAGGAATTCCCCATAGTGGAATAATGTCTCTTAACAATGCTTTGGTGACCACACTTGCAGTTTGTTTTGAGGCAGGAAAGGCTTCAACCCATTTTGACCACATGTCGACCATCACTAAGCAGTGAGATTTACCTGATGATGGTGATAGCTCTATGAAGTCCATCATCAGATGCATGCCTGACAGTATTTTTGAGCATAAGTGGAGAAACCTTTCATAAACCAATGTTCTGTGATCATAGATAACATCCCCATTTTACATACAGCAATAGTCTTTGGGAGCAAAATGGCTGACAGAAGATCTGTGATGAGACCGTGGTGTGCTATCTTTTTACCAGAAGATGTGAGGAAGTTTCTGTGTTGCCAAAGGGCGCCAAAATCATGAGTTACACCGAACGCATATCTGGAGTCAGTGTAGACTGTGAGTGTTTTACCAGTAGCCAATTTGCATGCTTCCATGAGTGCAATGAGCTCTGCTGCCTGGGCTGAGAGGTGATGAGAAGGAGGAGAACTTTGTTATCAGAAAAACCAACACAGTTAGTACCAGAGACAGGGTCACGTGAGGCGGACCCATTGACATACAGAATCAAGTCAGAGTTAGAAAGAGGTTTGTCAGAGAGGTCAGGTCGTGGGGAACACTGGACTTGAAGTTCAAAGGGTTCAAAGTTGAACAGCGTTTCACTGTGATGTTGGGCATGTCAAGAAGAACAGTGTGATACCGCAACCAGCGAGCAGCAAAGAGATGTGAGGTCTTCTGTTCTGTAAGAATGAGAGACACAGCATGAGGAACAAGGAGTGTCAAGTCAGAGTAACCTACTATGTCTCGTGAGGCAATGACGGCTTTTTCACAGGCGGCCACTGCACGCAAACAATGTGGAAGGCCAGCTGCCAGCGGATCAAGTTTGGCAGAGAAGTAGGCGACAGGGCGATATTTGTCACCATGAGACTGAAGGAGGACGGAAATCATGCAGCAGTCTCTTTCATCCACAGCCTGAACAAAAGGTTTGTCAGGGTTAGGGAGAGCAAGAGTGGGAGATTGCTGCAGCGTCTTCTTCAGTGTGACAAATGCCTCGTCTGCCTCTGGAGTCCAAACAACACGTTCGTGAGGAGTGAGTGATTTGCCATGGTACAGAGCACCTGAAGGGGCTTCAAGAAGAGCAAAGTCAGGAATGAACGTTCTACAGAAAGAGCATGTGCCGATGAATGACATGAGTTGTTTCTTCGTCAAGGGTTTAGATGGGATTTGCCATCTTTGGTGACGACATGACCCAGAAATGTTTGTTGAACAAACTGTAGTTTGCTGAGGCTGACTTTATGCCCCTCATGAGCCAGATGTCTCAGCAAAGCGATCGTATCTGTTTCACATTGCTCCTGTGTGGGACTGGCAACTAGTAGATCATCAACATACTGCAAGAGAGCTGAACCCGGAGTGAGGATGAGGGGTTCAAGACTGTTCCTGAGAGCCTGATTGTATAATGATGGAGACTCACAGTAGCCTTGAGATAGGCGTGTGAAAGTGTAGGCCTTGTTTTCAAAATTAAAAGCAAACCAGTACTGGCTTTCCTTGTGGACAAGAACACTAAAAAAAGCATTGGATAAGTCTACAACCGAAAACCATGCTGCATTAGGCGGAATTTGGGAAAGCAGCATGTATGGGTTGGGAACAATAGGCGATCGAGCCATTACAGCGTCATTCACAGCCTTCAGATCTTGCACAAACCGCCACTCAGTAGGTTGACCTTTGTCTCTGATCTTCTTAACTGGAAACAGTGGAGTGAATCAGGGCAGGGGACAATTACACCAGCCTGCAAAAAGGATTCAAAAACAGGAAGTATCCCCTCCACTGCTTCCTGTCTGAGTGGATATTGTTGTTTGGAGTGGTTTTGACTGGATCACAGTTTCTGATGAGGCCCACATCATATTTGTCCTTTGCCCACAGTGTTTCAGGCAGATCTGAAAGTAAAGGAGAAACATCAGAGGGGCTGGACAACATTGCATAAGAATGAAGGTGATTTTCAGTCACAACAAATGAGCATGTGGCTGGAGAACAGAAGGTTGGAGACATTTTTAGATCAAATGCACTCAGACTGGGTGAATACATTACGTCAGGCATGGTTGTGGGTTGCCAATCAACGGCAGCCTGGCATGATCTGACAAATGGGCCTAAGTCTTGCCACTGGAAATCATGGGACTTGGAAAGCGAGATGTGAGGGTTGGAATTCGAGACGCGAAACAGTGCCATCTGCTGGTCAGTGAGTGAGACGGCCGCTGCACTTCTGGAACCAGACCAAAAAATATTGGACACTTTCAGAGAATCATCGGGAAAAGGCAAAAACAGAGATTCATAAATGTGATCCGGTGTGTCTGTCACATGTGAAGTGCAGTGCAATGAATCAGTGTGCATAAAATCGGAAAAAGGGGTGACAAGAGAGTGTGACGTGGAGAGCAGATCAGTGGTGGCATTTATAGGAAGTTTCCACTGATATACAAACAGCTGCTCATGTGTGGTTTGTGACATTGTGAAGGGGGGTGAAGAAGAATTGTGCGTAACCGTCACTCCATCAGGGGAGGATACTAAATTGAGGCCTAACACAATCATCAAATCTCTTCCTAATAGATGAATTGGACAACAGGGAGACAACAGAAAATCATGTTCAAACCTTATGGGATGTTTGTCAAACTGAGTGGCGCATTTGAGAGGTTTTGTGAAATTTTCTTTTACATTGGCACCGCTGGCACCTTGAGAGAATATAAAGCGACCACTCATCTCAGGAGATGTGGGCAAATCTGACATCCTAACCACAGAATAACCTGCACCAGAGTCGACCATGAAATTAAGTTTGTGACCGTTAACACACAGTTCGAGTTGAGGCATTTTCTTAAAAGCATCACTATTGTACTTAACATAAGAACCACAAAGTTGTGTGTGCTCTGGTGTGTGTGTGTGTGTGTGTGTGTGTGTGTGCGGTTAGTAAAGCCAGCTGTTCTTTATTGCAAAAGCGTGTGTGTCTGTTTCACTTCCCTTTCTCTGATCCTCGGCGGGTAGGTTGGTCGTCTCCTCCCCGTCTGCCCCCTCCTCACTTTCTGTAGTTCAGTCGGCAGTGAAAGTCCTCTCTTCCTGGTACAGTGAAGTTTGCTCTGCTAACAGCGCTATCTTGTCTGTGGGACACAGCCTGCATCATGGTTAGCTGTGCTTTCTGGAGTTGTTGATCCTTTTTCTGCTGAGCTTTGTCTTTGGTTTCTTTGTGTTGACGTTCAGCATGTTCAGCATGACGTCTGACCTCTGTCAAGCGAGCATCCTCAAGCCTGATGCAGGTGTGGCCTACGTCTGCCCATAGTGGGGGGAGTAGACCATTCAGGAAGGCCTTTTTCAGATGTGTTTCATAAGCCCCTGGCTTGTTGCCAAGGTTGTCAGGTATGGGGATGCCGCTGTGTTGATTAAACAGGACGGTCAGACGTGTGAGGAAATCTCCTACGGTTTCGCCTGGTTGTTGTTTGCACCCTGTTATTTTGGACATGTCAATTTTATTGGGGAAGGCGGTCCTCAGGGCGTTGAGGAGTGTGTTGAGAGCGTTGATGTATATGGTGCATTAACCGCATCATCCCAGTCTGGTGAAGTCAGACGGAGGTCACCCCAACAGTGCTGACGTATTTTTGCAAAGTCAGTGGGGCCTAAAGATGAGGAAGAGGTGACGTCATCTTTCAGTCCTCCTGTTGCCCCGCCTCCATAGACTGGGAGAGCGGTGGGTGGAGTCTGGTCTCTGCACATCATATGGAGGAGGGTCAGTGATAAACAAAAGACTACTATATTCAAACACACAATATAAATATAAAGTTATTTCAAACCTAAAAGCACACTTAAATCTTTATTATTGAATCTTTAAAATCGAAACACTCATGTACGTGACAATTACCAATTGACCCAGAGCTTGAGACCTTCACAACCTTGGGATAATAATACTTTAATAAAATCAAGTAAGAACACTAAAATTGATGACAACAAAAAACAAGCCCAAACATTAAATTAAACTAGGAATGGCACTCTGTGTAAATGACCTATTAAACATTAGTTTTTTATTAGAATGTATTTTAGAGATATATATATATATATTCTGAATCCTGCATTAATTTTGTGCAAACAGATGCCCTGTTGGTTTTGATGCATTTATTTTGAAATGGTGTAAACGGAATGAGAAATGTTATACTTTTATTTTTGAAAAGGTAGTTCCTGAAAAAGTATTACCATTAGTTGTTTAGCACCTGGCTGATAAAGGCACAAGGTTTGTGGTTATTTCGTTTATTGTTGACATTATTATAGACTTAATTCTAAACTTTTGCAGTTTGCTGAGTGTAAAGACACGTGTGTATGTGTGTGTTAAATTTACAATGTGGGGCAAAGTATGCTCATACGGAAACTGATTATTCACAATAATAATTTGTTGTTATGTTTACGATAATATGATATGGAGTTTATAAGGGAAGTAATATTTGTTTTGTTTTCCTCCTAGTTCTTACGGTGTGTTCATATATCACAGCATGTATGGAGATGGAAATAAAGGGTTGTGAACCATCAGTTAAAGAATCAGACCATCATTCAGCCGGGGATGCTACAGTAAGAACTTCACCTCATCAGTCCCCCAAGCTCCTGATCGACACCCGTGATTACTGCAGAGGGACTTGATGTGATGGTCTAAGGTTGTGACACTCTCTCACAAAATGGAAGCATCTGAGGAATCACCTTTGGACAACATAGACTCAGACCAGACAATGGATGTTTGTCAGCCTAGTGAAGAGGAGAAACTTTGCCGCTCTGGTCGATTACGGAATCCCACGGAAAAGATGCTTGCATTTCAGGGAGAGGAGGCTCACAGAAAGGAGAAAAGGCTTGTCCACCTTTACGAACAATGGAAAACTCAGGCACGCGAAGTAAGACAACAGCTAAAGTTGGACATTCCTGAGAGCCAAATCGCAACTCTTATAGACACCCTGGAGAAAGGAAGGGATGATGTTACCAGCATATATGTGGAAATTAGAGATCACATCACTCCATCCAGAGAGACAAGGCGTCGTGTCGATGCCTGTGATGCAGTCACAAAGGACATTGTAAGAATTGCATATGAACGGATATCAGGCATAGATGGAGAATTTGACAGTGATGCAGTAAAACAGCGTCTCCGTGAGCTGCTTAACAGAGACTATGCTCGCTCCATCTATGGATCCACAGCCTCACCTTCAAGTCAACACTTTAGTAGCAAATCCAGCCACCACTCTGTGAGCTCCATCGTAGCAGCTAAAAGAGCTGATGCTGCAGCAGAGTTAGCAGCTAAGGAAGCAGAGTATGAGATGTTATTGGAAGAGGAAAGACAAAAGGAAAGGATTCAGCTCCTAGAGGAACAGCAGAGGAAAGATCTGGAAGCTCAGAAACGTGAGCTGGAAAGACTGAAGGCAGAGAAGGATATTAGAGCTGCACGAGCCAGATTAGTGATTTACAATCAAGAAGTGACACTAAACGAAAAGACACATTTTCGTCACTGCAAACCTCTGCAAACTCGCCTAATTCCTGGCAGTCAGTGCCCGTTTACAGAAGGCGAGTTCCGCGTTCGCCCGTGACACAAACGAGCAGGAACGGGCAGGAACATACCCCCGCTTTCGCAGTGGTGGGGGCTGGAGAAGGGGGCGTGCTGCCGTGGAGTCGTGGAGCGAAGGTGTTATCTAATTAGCATATGAATCGCAGCGAAATCACTTGTTAGAACTTATCTCACTTCACCATTGGATGAAACCACAGACCTTTGAAACAAAAAGTCACTTGTGATTGGCTGGTAGATCTGTTGCTATTGGTCACCCCGGGTCATTATAATACACACGTGGGTAAACCCCTCCCACACAATATTAATAATAATAATAATTAATATATAGTTATTATTACTAATAATTTATATATAAATATATATATTATTCATTAATATATATTATTAATTATTAGTAAGCCTTTACCAAAAGCACTGCAGTTACTGAAGACTATACATTCATTCATGTGATGCTTGATGTTATATGTTGAACATATTGTAGAGGGAAAAAAACATTAACAAGGTACATGTTGAGTCAAAGCTTTATTTACATACAGCACAAATATTGTACAAACAACTGGCCTAGCCAGTGAAAAACTAATCAGGTGAAGCTTGACATGTCTCTTTGCCGCCTCTGGGTGATAAGTTCTTTGTGGGACTCTGTCCGAATCTGCTCCAGTGTGTAGACGTCTGTGGTGTGTAGCTGTGAGATTCAGTGTAGCTTCTAGTCTTATTTGAAGTGTGGCACACAGGTCGGTTCGCTCCTGGCTGTGGAAGGATGGATCCATGTCATCTGTCCCGCTTCAATCAGCTGTAAACACAATCAGTACAATTAGCACAGTTCAATGACAACATACACCAGAGGTCACTAACAGGCGGACCGCGGTCCGAGTCCGGACCCAGAAGCCGTCCCGTACGGACCCGGACCTACAGCCAAAACAGAAGGTTATGATTTAAAACCTGACGGGGCGCTTCTATTTGTAACCGGCGCAGCTTTTGTAGTCTTTACGGTAGTGATTTAGCGGATGAGGAAACGCACAGACCAATTGCCTGCGAGTTAAGCCATCCCACGTGATACTACTCAGCCAATCAAGTCTGTGCATTCCAGGCAGTAAACATTGCGACTCTACAGTGCAGACAGATGAGAGTTAGAGGCAAGTTACACATGAAAAGACGGTAGAAAGAAAAAGAAAGATAGAGATACAGGTAGAGAAAACAAAGGGAGAGATACAGACGACTGAGCCGGAGAAAGTTGAGAAACAGAGGAGTGAGACGGAGAAAGTTGAGAAACAGAGGAGTGAGAGGGAGAAAGTTGAGAAACAGAGGAGTGAGACGGAGAAAGGGAGAGAAACAGAGGAGTGAACCGGAGAAAGGGAGAGAAACAGATGAGTGAGACGGAGAAAGTTGAGAAACAGGAGTGAGACGGAGAAAGGGAGAGAAACAGGAGTGAGACAGAGAAAGGGACAGAAAAAGTGGGGGAGTGGGATATAAGAGGGGAAGAAAGTGATTCTAAAACTGTTCAATTGTTAAGATGTGTTGAGATTTATTATCTGTAAAATTGAGACTTTTGAGTCAAGATGTGAAACAGAAAAAGGGAAATTCAAGCTTTTGCTCCCTTTATTTTATTTTTCTGAAGTTAAGCCCTTTATTTGAACATGCACAATTTTCACGTTTTTGAATCGTACTGAATTCATTTGATTTGACAGTCAGGTATTTAGTACATGCAGATGTTGATACAACTACTAGGCTACTTAAATATATATCACACTAAATAGTTAGACATTATGATCTTCCGGACCTTTGCTTCAAGAAATTTTCTCTAACTGGACCTCTTTAAATTTTAGTTGAATACCCCTGACATACACCTATACATGTAACCGAAAAATGATCTAATGAATCTAATCTTACCCTCTTTCTTCTCTGTCGACTCCTGAACTTCTCAATGCTGCTGCAAGAGCTGCAAGGTCCGGTTGGATGTACGGGACGTTCCTTCATCCTGGCTGATAGTACGTCTTAGTACGTCATAGTACAGGCAGCTGGAAAGTAACATGAGTATATTATTAATGAACAGAAATAGCCTCGCTACATCACCGTTGGAAGATCCACAGTAAACAAACACAATTACTTACATACAATGGCGTCATTTTCCACACTGCAAATCCGGACTTGCAGCTAGAGTCTCAGCCAAATGTGCAGTGACTGCCTCGTTGTGTGTGTGGGGTGGGGGGGGCTCAGGCTGTGAAAACACAATGATGAAATAGATCAGATAAAGTAAACCTGGAGAATGTATTTTATACAGCACAGCGCGTCTCTTCTTTCATCTTTCCCTCGCTCCGGTTCGTGGCGCCGGCCATTTGCCTCAGAGGTGTGAAGAGACGGGCTGTTTCCTTTAAAATACAACAGGACAAAAAGTCACGTTTATGAAAAAACTTAACGAGAACAAACTCTTGAGTTAAAGCAGTTCGTACACATTTAAACATGCACTCGTTCTGCTCAAGCACTCGATGCTCTCTTCTTCTTTTAGCAACTTTCTCGCTAATCACACAGTTGTTAACATGCTATTCAGATCTAAGCGTTAGCTTATCCGTTAGCAATGGCTTCTCTCTGTAGCTCTTACCGTAATTTTGGGATTGTGCGCCCGTCTTTTCCGCCTCGACTCTTCCACACTGGGCCCGTGTTAGGATTTTAATAATATAATTAGACACTATAGCCCCGAAAAGGATCGATTTTACGCGCACCATGTTTGTACCTTAAAGGGGACATAGCATGCAAATTCCACTTTGTTAGTGCTTCTACAGGTTAATGTGGGTATCTGGCATGTCTACCAACCCAAAAGCTCTGGGAAAAAAACACTCGCGCGTTTTGTTATGGTTCCTCTAAGTCAGAAACGTCATGCTTGAGCGACTCGATTGAGCTTCCTGGGTTTTGTGTCGTAACAAGGCACTGGAAGTCTCCCTACATGGCCTTGGCCCACCCCCACCTCATCCCCCACTCGTTATGCCGGGTTTACACCGGACGCAGCGAGGCTGTGAGGCAGTGCAGCGCCGTTCCCAAGCATGCAGCCGGGCTGTTCACACGGGACGAGCATTTCTCCGCTGGTCAGCCCGCGATTCACTCACATGTGGCATTTGTCTGGATTGTTGGGACTGGGAGGCTGCAGCAGCTGCTCGGGAGCGACCGCTCGCTCTCCCGTGCGTGAGCTGGAATTTGTGTCAACGCCACACAGCCAGCAGTGTGGAAGACTTCCGCAGTGTTCAGCACTACTGTACCACTGGCACAAACACACAAAGCCCCCCCACTCGTTACGCCGGGTTTACACCGGACTGCTCTGACTCCTGTGCACCTGCAGTTAAACACAGGCAAAAACACACACACACACACACACACACACACACACACACACACAGAACCATTCAGGGAGTGGCAGCAGGTTAGGGGCACCCAGAACTAGAGGTAGACGGCATGGTAGAAGTCCCAGGGGCAGATGTAACACTAGAGGCTTAGAGGTAGAGGGGACTGGGTCAGGGGGACATTCACAACTGCCTCACAATTGCTCTGTCTAAAGTGGGGTCTTCAACGTTTTTCAGGCCAAGGACCCCCAAACTGATGGAGAGATGGAGCAGGGACCCCCTACTATATATATTGTATAAAATTGTGTTTTATATTAAACTGGGCCTAGTGCCATGTATAAACATAGCTACCCTGTTATTGTGCATTCAATACTAAGCTATTCAAATAATACACAGGTTCATATTTTCATGTTTTTATTATTGTGTGTCGCTGAATGTGTGCATTGCTGACTGAAAGATAACGTCTTCTGCCTCCATTTATCCGTTCGCTAGAATATGTTGGATTCATGTTAATGTGTATTTAAAGACATTTAAATTAGTGGGGAAAAAATTGGATGGAAAAAATAATTTGAAATTAAAAAAATATAAAAGATTGTCTAACAATGAGTAATGAGTCTAACAGGTCTTTTCATATATATCTATATCTCTATATAGAGATATATATAAAAATATATATATATATCTATATCTAGTGAGAAAGTTCCTTTTGCATCCAGCTGTTAGTTTTCACACTGATGATTTTATCTTCCCTGCACATTTGTATTTTCAGCCACTGGATGGTGCTCTGTTGTTTTCCTCTCTGTTGATGTGTGAGGCAGCTCACTGTGCTTCAGTGGCTGTTTGCATGTGATGCATGTTTATTATCACTGGATGATGTTGAAGTGGTTTTTCCTTCCTTTTGGAAGAAAGCTCCGTGTTTTTCCTGCTCAGTTCTTAGATCATGCAACATCTGTGTGTTGTCTTTTGTTTCATTGTATTTTAATTACAGACAAATGTAAATTGAAAACTTGAAACCTGATTGTTAGAAATATTGTGGTGAAATAAACACAGTTAGTGTTGAACTCTTCTGGTTATTGCTCCACACACGTCTCTTAAACGTGTCGTCTCTGTCGTGGTTCTGTTGACTCACGAGATGAAGAAATCGGACTTTGAGTACAGGACGAGCTTCATCTGGAAAGAACTGAAAAATGGAAACATCTCATTAAGGATCTCCAACCTGAAGCTGTCTGATGCTGAGAGATACCAGTGCAAGAGGCTTTGGAAGAACGGCCCTCGAGACAGCACCACAGTGGAGCTGTTTGTGTGTATGTCCAGTCAAACAAATGTTTATACAGTTAGAAAGGCTTTGCTCTGGTTCTATAGAGCAGTGGTTCTCAACCTTTTTTCAGTGATGTACCCCCTTTGAAATATTTTTTCAGCCGAGTACCCCCTAACCAGCACAAAGTATTTTTGGTTGAAAGAAAGATGTAATACACAGTGCTGTGCCATTAGTGTCTGATTTATTAAACTTTGTAACTAGACACTTTCAAATTTAAAACTCCATCAATGTGCATAACATTGCTCATTTGTAGTGGTCTCTCTTGAACTATTTGGAAATAAAAAGATTTTTAAAGACTTATTAAAAAATAAATAATTATCTCAATTATGAATAAAGATTTGTGCACATAAAAATAATTATCAACTTAAAGGGCCCGCTTTTGGGATCATAATAAAGATATGTTCTCAAACTGAATTTGTGAACTTAATTATAGATAAACACTTCTTCACAAAAAATAAATCATTAACTTAATTTTAAATAAAAGATTAGCTCAAAATAAAAAATTTAAATATTTATCATCTTAAAATATCTTCTTTAAGGATCGAAAAGAATACTGATCTTAAATTTACAAACTGTCAACACTGAAGATTACATTGTTGCATTGAACTGAGTGAGTGCTTTTGCATTTACATTTTAGTGAGAAACTTGTGCTTGTGCTTCACTGAGGATCTTTGTCAGTCTTGGTGGCAGGGAAGCAACTGCTGTGATCAAGCTCTTCTCCAGGCTCCAGGTCTGTTTCTTTGCTTTGTTTTAATCACAGTCATTGCAGAGAAGGAGGCCTCACATAAATATGTGGAGGCAAAGGGTAGTAGCTGCTCCAAAGCTTTCTGTCCCAGGTGAGGGTGCTCCTGCTTCACACACACCCAAAACTGTGTGAGTGTGGATGTGGCAAACTTCATCTGGAGGCCACGGTCATATAAAATTCAGTTCATGAACGTACACTTATATTTTATTGAATATTTATTAAATAAAAATTTTTAAAGGATTTTTGAATGGATGCTAATTTTACATATATTAAAAAAAAATCTCACGTACCCCCAGGGGTGCGTACCCCCAGGGGTGCGTACCCCCAGGGGTGCGTACCCCCATTTGAGAACCACTGCTATAGAGAACCTTAAACCTCCCTGTTGCTAACATGTTGTAGAGAACGGCCTGAACTTTGTTCCTAGTTCCAGTTGATTCAGGACCCGATCCAATCCAGCTCGACTCCGGCCCTGGCCACTTTAATGCTGGTCTGAGGGAAATTCAGTCTGATCTGTTTGGGCCCGAGTCAAAGTCTGAACCTTCAGGCCTGAGCCCAATGCAGACCAGTCCATTCCAGCACATTAACACAAGAACCACTCAGTCACATTTAATGGGGCTTGATCCCGATCCAGAGCAGTCGATTCAAGCTTGATCCCGACCCACTTGATTCAGCCAGAACCTGGTCCATTCAGACTTGACCCTGATCCGACCACATTAATGCAAGTCTGAATCTTCCAGATCCTCTCAGGCCTGATTCAGAACCTGTGGATTCCTTCAGGCTACAGTTGGATCTGATCCGACCTGAACAGTCCGGATTCTGAATCGTGTCCCTCTGTCAGATTTATAACGACATGTGACGTCTGAACTAAACGGTGTTCGACATCTGAAGGTGTCCCCATCTGCTCCGGTAAATTTTCCCAATGTAAACAATAGAGTAAAGTAGATTTACGATGTGAGGGTGTGGATCTATGACAGATTTCTCCTGGTCGGGCTTCACTCTCCAGGTCACCAGTACAGTGTGTTACAGGTTTGGCTCATACAGTCGTTTTTGGGTGAGGTCAGTTAGTTACTGACTCTTGTTTCCGGTCACAGATGTGGTAACGTCCTGTTTTATTCCTGTTTTCAGTCTCTGAGCCCAAACACTCAGAGGTTTTGAATGGAGCTAGAGGAGCGACTCTGCAGTGTGAGGTGAGCTACTGGCTGCTGGAGCCCGAAATCATCTTTCTGGACCATCAGGGAAACCAGATCCTCGCTGAAGAACCAAGAAGAGACGATAATGCCGGAGGATTTTTCACCGTGAGACGAAGAGCGACTCTCCAAACTGCAACCAGCAGGTTCACATTTAGTTAAAGAGCAACAAGAACCGAGCTTTTACATTGATTTAAATATGTGTCACACAGTGATTTTTATAATACAAGACGTGACGAGTATTTCCACCTTGTTCTTGCACGTTCTCTTCCTGATTGGTTCTCATCAGCAGCAGCTTTTATTAAATTCCTTTGAATAAAACAGTCGCATATTTAATAAGTCTGGTAAAAAGGACGAAGACTGAAACTTCAGGGTGATGATTCTAGTCAGGTTATTTTTTGTTACTTTTCACAGGAAAACCATGTTAATCATTTAATAACAATGACAACATTAGAAAAAGGACATTTCCAAAGATCAGAGCTGTGATGTTTCTTTTTGTCACCTCAGTGTCACCTCCAGAGTTCAGCTGCTGCAGCTCCACATGTACAAGGACAAGAACATCCTCACACCAGGTAAAGCTGCTTCTATATTCATAAAGAAATGAGTCAAGGAATTCATTTCTGCTTCTTCTTGTGATTTCAGTCGCCTGCTTGACGTCCTGCAGTTTAACTTCCTGCTTCGCTGCTGGAGGAGCCATTTTATTTATACTGCTGGTTACTGGAGTCGTCTTATGGAATAAATCTGGTGAGCTACGACTGATTATATAGACTGTATATACAGATGATCAGTGACTGTTTTTACAGACCATCAGTGTCTGTATATAAAGGCCATCATTGATTGTATATAAAGACCATCAGCGTCTGTATATAAAGACAACCAGCGTCTGTATATAAATACCATCAGTGACTGTACATAAAGACCATCAGTGAGTGTATATATAGACCATCAGTGACTGTATATACAGACCATCAGTGACTGTATGTAAAGACAATCAGCATCTCTATATGAAGACCATCAGTTACTGTATATAAAGACCATCAGTGACTGTATATAAAGACACCCAGCGTCTGTATATAAAGACAACCAGCGTCTGCATATAAATACCATCAGTGACTGTATATAAAGACCATCAGTGACTGTATGTAAAGACACCCAGCGTCTGTATATAAAGACCATCAGTGACTGTATATAAAGACCATCAGTGACTGTATGTAAAGACACCCAGCGTCTGTATATAAAGACAACCAGCGTCTGCATATAAATACCATCAGTGACTGTATATAAAGACCATCAGTGACTGTATATGAAGACCATCAGTGACTGTATATAAAGACACCCAGCGTCTGTATATAAAGACAACCAGCGTCTGTATATAAAGACCATCAGTGACTGTGTATAAAGACCACCAGTGACTGTATATAAAGACCATCAGTGACTGTATATAAAGACACCCAGCGTCTGTATATAAAGACAACCAGCGTCTGTATATAAAGACCATCAGTGACTGTGTATAAAGACCACCAGTGACTGTATATAAAGACCATCAGTGAGTGTATATACAGACCATCAGTTACTGTATATAAAGACCATCAGTGATTGTATATATACCATCAGTGACTGTATATAGACAATCAGTGACTGTATACAAAGACCATCAGTGACTGTATATAAAGACCATGAGTGACTGTAAAAAAACTATCAGTTAGAATTGTATATACAGCACCATTTTTCATAATTGTATATACAGACCATGAGTGACTGTGTATAGACAATCAGTGACTGTATATATAGACGATAAGTGACTGTATATAAAGAAAATCAGCGTCTGTATATAAAGACCATCAGTGTCTGTATATAAAGACAATCAGTGACTGTATATAAAGACAACCAGTGACTGTATATAAAGACCATCAGTGACTGTATATAAAGACACCCAGCGTCTGTATATAAAGACACCCAGCGTCTGTATATAAAGACAACCAGCGTCTGTATATAAAGACCATCAGTGACTGTGTATAAAGACCACCAGTGACTGTATATAAAGACCATCAGTGAGTGTATATACAGACCATCAGTTACTGTATATAAAGACCATCAGTGATTGTATATATACCATCAGTGACTGTATATAGACAATCAGTGACTGTATACAAAGACCATCAGTGACTGTATATAAAGACCATGAGTGACTGTATATACAGACGATCAGTGACTATATATAAAGACCATCAGTGACTGTATATACAGACCATGAGTGACTGTATATAAAGACAACCAGCGTCTGTATATAAATACCATCAGTGACTGTATATAAAGACAACCAGCATCTGTATATAAAGACAACCAGCGTCTGTATACAAAGACCACCAGTGACTGTACATAAAGACCATTAGTGAGTGTATATATAGACCATCAGTGACTGTATGTAAAGACAATCAGCATCTCTATATGAAGACCATCAGTGACTGTATATAAAGACCATCAGTGACTGTATATAAAGACACCCAGCGTCTGTATATAAAGACAACCAGCGTCTGCATATAAATACCATCAGTGACTGTATATAAAGACCATCAGTGACTGTATGTAAAGACACCCAGCGTCTGTATATAAAGACAACCAGCATCTGCATATAAATACCATCAGTGACTGTATATAAAGACCATCAGTGACTGTATATAAAGACACCCAGCGACTGTATATAAAGACAATCAGTGACTGTATATAAAGACAACCAGTGACTGTATATAAAGACCATCAGTGACTGTATATAAAGACACCCAGCGTCTGTATATAAAGACACCCAGCGTCTGTATATAAAGACAACCAGCGTCTGTATATAAAGACCATCAGTGACTGTGTATAAAGACCACCAGTGACTGTATATAAAGACCATCAGTGAGTGTATATACAGACCATCAGTTACTGTATATAAAGACCATCAGTGATTGTATATATACCATCAGTGACTGTATATAGACAATCAGTGACTGTATACAAAGACCATCAGTGACTGTATATAAAGACCATGAGTGACTGTATATACAGACGATCAGTGACTATATATAAAGACCATCAGTGACTGTATATACAGACCATGAGTGACTGTATGTAAAAACCATCAGTGACTGTATATACAGACCATCAGTGACTGTATATACAGACCATCAGTGACTGATGTATAAACCATCAGTGACTGTATATACAGACGATAAGTGACTGTATATAAAGAAAATCAGCGTCTGTATATAAAGACCATCAGTGTCTGTATATAAAGACAATCAGTGACTGTATATAAAGACAACCAGCGTCTGTACATAAATACCATCAGTGATTGTTGTTGTGCCATAATGCATTAAACATGATACCATAAAATGGTGTGCCTTTCGGCATTCAATAAATTTGGTTATCAAAATAAAATATTAAATATTAATATTTTATTATTAATATTAAATAATAACTTTAATTGATTAAAGTTACCTCGGGGCACCACCCTTCAAAGGAAGGGAAAAGATAGCCAATTTATTGATTAAGTCTCATAAAAGTACTAACTACAAATTTGGAACTCTGATTAACAATTAAATTAATAACTATAACCAAAATTACCATATAGATAGTTAGCTAAGTTGAAGGATATGGAGTTCTTGACAGTGTAGAGGTTGGCAAAATTCACTTATGCAACATTAATAAAAAAACATTTGTGAAAGAAAAACATTTATTATGAATATAATAAAGTATAAAAACACAAATTACTAACGGTGTACTTACTAAACAAAGATAGGTATGTGAGTATGCATGTGTGTGTCTACTATGTGCTTCCAAAATGGCGGCTGGCCACTTTGAAGATAACACCCTTCCCCCCCCCTATTGGAATCCTTACGACATGTAGCGGGGGTCCGAGCTAAGTAGGTGAAGAGTTATGCGTGTGTCTGTGTGTGTGCCAAATTAGAGAAAGTTGCTAGATGCATGCAAGGAAGGACTGAAGAGCATAACTAACATTAACTTTCTCAACAACTTGTCACCACAATATCACAACACCACAAATCAAACTTATAAACATCACACAGAATCGAATAAACAGTCTTGCTTAGCCTAGTATAATTATTAAGCCCAGTTGTGTTACCCGTCCGTGGAAAGGGGAAAAAGAGTTGCTGTGCAGTTCGCAATTCTGTGAAGTCGTCTTGCTGGCTTGTGGCTCCTGCCTTAGTGATTCTGTTGAGCTGTGTTGCTGTTTGAAGTTCTCCAGCAGGACATCGAGTCGCTGCTTGAAGGGTTGGTAGAGCTTGGAGTGCGAGGAGGTTTCCTTGGTGAGATGAGCTGGAAGCTGCACCTTTGTGCTCCTCTCGAAGAGTTGGATGGAAAGAGAAGATGTGAGCTGGAGAAGCCAGGCTTCTTCCCTCGGCGATGCAGGAAAAGAGGGTCGACAGCCTTCTCTCCATGGAGGGAGTGTAGAAAGAGAAAGAAATTAGGGGTAACAGACCTTATATTGGCCCGGTGACCTCACAGGTCATGGGGTCCAGAGTGACAAATGGGAGTTGAAACCTGTGTCCCTGGGGGGGTTTTCACACCTCTGTGACGTTGATGGCCCCTGGGAGACTGAGTCCTGGAGGGACATGCGGCTTCAGGCCGAAGTGTGGTTTCACTAAAAACCATGTCCCAACACTGTATATAAAGACCATCAGTGACTGTATATAAAGACCATCAGTGACTATGTATAAAGACCATCAGTGACTGTATGTAAAGACAATCAGTGACTGTATATAAAGACCATCAGCGTCTGTATATAAAGACAATCAGCGTCTGTATATAAAGACCATCAGTGACTCTATATACAGACGATCAGTGACTGTATATAAAGACAACCAGCGACTGTATATAAAGACCATCATTGACTGTATATAAAGACAACCAGTGTCTGTATATAAAAACAACCAGCATCTGTATATAAAGACAATCAGCGTCTGTATATAAAGACCATCAGTGACTCTATATACAGACGATCAGTGACTGTATATAAAGACAACCAGCGACTGTATATAAAGACCATCATTGACTGTATATAAAGACAACCAGCGTCTGTATATAAAAACAACCAGCATCTGTATATAAAGACAACCAGCGTCTGTATATAAAGACCATCAGTGTCTGTATATATAGACAACCAGCGTCTGTATATAAAGACAATCAGCGTCTGTATATAAAGACAATCAGTGTCTGTATATAAAGACTTGCTCCAACATTTTCTTCACCAACAGCTTCTCTGGTTCTGTTTTCACGCAGCATCACTGGCTGTGCCCCGTGTGGTGACAGATGAAACTACAGACAATGATTCATCGGAGCTTCAGTTTCTCATGTTGCAGAAAGACCGAGTCACCAGCCGCACATTTGATCAGGTGAGCCAGGGGCCCGACCTCAGGTCCAACCTCCAACATGAGCTCAGTTCTGTGGTTTGTCAACCCGACCAGCCGACATCTTTCTGCAGTCCATCCAGATCCTCACAAAACCACCCAAAACCCAGCTGCTCTGCCAGTCGCCACGATTCAACAGCAGCAGCCAACAGCAGTCACCATCCATCTGCCAACTTAGCCCAGAGCAAGTGTCCGAAACCTGGCGCCCAAAGGCAAAACATCATCCGGGCCCCGCCCGCTTGATCCATAGACCTCGTCGTAACAACAGCAGCCCGGAACTTTCCTGTCTGTTGTCCCGTTCAGAGACAAATCCACATGTAGACTTCGCCAGGCTCGAGTGCAGACGTCCTGCAGTGTTGCCTCCATCGACCCTGTCTAATCACCATGAAGCTTACGTGAAGCTGTAAAAGATTCAGTCCCGAGTTTATTAAACCAAACTTATCTTTGTACGTAAAGTCAAGGTTTGTGAACCGTTTTTTAAAAGTCTACTGAAACAAGGTAAGAACATTGTTTGCTGTTTTGAGCAAACATGATATTTCATCATTTATAACCTCACTAATCTTCAGAGGTGCTGGTGTTTGGGTGTTTGCCTGTTTCTAGCTTTTGCTAAACTAAGCTAAGCTAAGCTAAGCTAAGTTTACCACTTCTGTCAGTCAAACACTAGGGGGCGGGACTATTTCCCATGTGGATTAAGGAGAAAACACACAGATCATCATCGTTTCACCTTCGAGGTCGAGTTTCTGTCGTGATGGAGGATTTTAACGACTGGTGTAATGTGTCCAAAACTAAAGACATGATAATCCACTTCAGGAAGTAGCCTCCACCGATTCCCTCTGTTTTTATTCATGGCCGAGCTGTTGAAGTTGTCCATCAAATATCTGGGAACAACAATCGACAACAAACTCACATTTGATGCCATAAACACACACAGAACCACTAACACACTGGTGCATGAAGGGATTTTTCACGTGCACAGTATTTCACATGAAATGTGAAGCTGGCATCTGCAACACGTTTTACATATTTCCATAGAAGCACATTTCTTTATTTCTTCACGACTTTTCATATTCCTGATTTGTTACAATGACATTTCTGGGGTTTATTTACTTGAATATGCTTTGTACTGGTGATAAAGTGTTTGTGTACAGTTTATGATTTTACCTTTTTATTGTACTTTTATGATTCATTCATATATCGATATGTAGAGTGGAGCTCTGACTGTGTCGTCCCACTGAACTGAAACACAACTGAACGAAAAGCAATGAGACAATGTCCAGCTGACTCTAGTTTATTTACCCATTACACATGGAACCTTAGCCATCATCACAACAACTGCGTCACCTCAACCTCTTTAAACCAGTTTCTGCTGTGACTAAGCAGGAGTCAGAATTTCATCATACGGTCACTTTTCCAGGCTACTTATTCTATGAATGCAAAGTGTTTTTTAGATGTTTGTCCAACCACAGCAACAGCCGCTGAAACTGAAATGTCATTATCTATGTGCAGAGGTAACTAGCCGCATGTATTCTGTTACATGCACTTAAATAACTTTTATTTGAGACTAAATTGTGATTGTTGGAGAACCGTAAGAAAGTGGAAATTATATTTTCTTAAAATGTATTATTTGATGCCCGACACATGAAAAAAGACCAATTTTATACCTGATTTGTTGATTTATTTGCCAAAAGATAATTTGATACTTTCAATGAACCTATTACATTTTGAGATTCATTATTAGACCTTTTTTGTCTTATATATTTTACTATCAGAACTTTGCCCTCTACTGAGTGAAATTCTGCTTCATACGCTTTAATCTTTTTTCCCCATTTAATTTGTCTGTCATTTTTTCTCACGTACTTTTAAAGCCAATAAACCCAGGCCCAGGCTGATTGCCGATAACACAACCAGAACAGGAAAGGGAAGCGTAGCACTGATCTGCTCTGTGGATAACGTGGCTGAGTGGAGATACGACTGGTTCAGAAGAACCTCAGCCTCCTCTGCAGCTCAGATCATAAGATATAATGAAACAGATGATGAAATCAGCATCTCAGAGGAAGGCATCTACAACTGCAGAGGAAGGAGAGGAGACACAACTTTCTTCACAGAGGACAGCAACCTAGTCACAATAAAAGGCTTTTTACATTTAATTACAGTTCTATTTGTAGTTTGGGTAAAAGTAAATGTGATAAATTAAAACTACTGCTGCACATGGTTCTTGTTATGTTCTTATTCACACTGTGTGTTTGAAGGTGATCACCAGCATTTCAGACATCATAGATACATGCTCTTTAAAAGTCTGCATTTTAAGCAGCAGTCTTCATGCAGAGCATCTAGAGTCAGAGGAAGGATCCTGAAAAGACTCAATAAATTGATATATTATCTTCTGATCTCCATGAAGCCGTCGCTACCTCCACCCAGGAGCTCATGTTCTCACCCATGTCCATTGTTGTGTTCGTTGGTTTATCAGCAGGATTACACAAAAACTACTGAACCAATATCCACAAAACTTGGCAGAAGGATGGAACCAAGAACCCAATGAGTTTGGTGCAGAAACGGACAAAGGGGCAGGTAGTTTTTCACTTTGTTTAAAATGAACATTTTGGACTTTTCCACCAGTTTCCCAGTGAATGATTCCCATTTAGAGAACTGATATATTAGTGTTTGCAGTTTGATTGAACTGGACTGTCGGGGCTCGGCGGAGGCACTCAGAGGTAAATTCTACATCTTGTGTCATTCTAGTGTTTATGAATTAAGTCAACACACAAATGTCAGATTATTTGCTTGCCTGTAAATCAGTGATAATATTAGACGTCTTTGGAATTAGAATTAGAATTAAAGGAAACATGTTGCGTGCTGTAGTTTTAACAACTGATTGCATGTTTCCCGTCAGGCAACATTGTTTCCTGTCATCAAAAAGTCAAAGACATCTTCCACAACATGAAATGATCATAATCTACAAAGATATTTTACACTGAAGACATATTTGAGGGAATACTACATTTTCTTTTTTACTGTATTAAATTCCCATCATTGCTATCACCATTATTTCAGATATCATATAATTCAAAATGTTCAGTAACTATAAGGACGACAGTTCTGTCTCGTGCAGGGACGTGTGGTGATTTCTATCACGGTGGCTCGACAGCAACAGAAACGTATTAAAGTACAAGCAACCTCAGAGTTGGGGTGTGAGGTTCCTGTGAAGAAGGAAACTGACTCAGAAAACAGAAGTGCACAAACACCTTCCTCTCTCATATTGATAAGAGATGTGTTCCACTGATTCTCTACCTGTCTTGAAGTGTGTCTGAGTGGCGCTGCTGGATGGGACCATGGGGCACTCTTTGCTCGGTGTGCTGTCGTTATTCTGTGAGTACATCAGTAACTTTTATTCTGTGAATGCAAAGTGTTTATTAGATGTTTGTCCAACCACAGCAACAGCCGCTGAAACTGAAATGTCATTATCTATTTGCAGAGGTAACCAGCCACATGTATTCTGTTACATGCACTTAAATAACTTTTATTTGAGACTAAATTGTGATTGTTGGAGAACCGTTAAACCGTTTTTTTTCTTTAAATTTATTATTTGATGCCCGACACATGAAAAAAGACCAATTTTATACCTGATTCATTGATTTATATGCCAAAAGATAATTTAATATAAGAAAAGTTGATTTAGAAACAAATCAAACATTGTGATGTTCTAATGGGAATTATAGACTTTAAAGTTACAGGCTGTGAATATTGTCCCGATGATTATCAGAGAAACAATCATCTGATCCACATGAATTCAAATAAATGGATCAAAGACAGTAGATTACTGATATTTTAACTTCTTTTATTCATTGAGTTATTGATTCTCAAGCCATTTCATACTTTTGTACAATTTCTTTGATGGGTAGTTTTAATACTACTGCTCATACTCACTTTTACAATATAACAGTACTTACTAATAGACTTATTACTAGAGTCTGTACTGTGTTTGATTATTTACCAGGTTTAATAATGTCTGATGAGATACCAATGTTTCCTTCAGTGCTGAATACACTCCTCTCCTGTGGACACACTGAATGTGAGTCAACTCTTTTCTTTATTGCTATCTATCTTTATTAATATGTGTATTTCATCCCATTTTTCTTTGTGTATGTTGTTACTAAGATTTGTGAGTATATGAATGAACTGCAAACTTATAGAACAAAACTCTGGTTGGTATTTCCTCTAACGATGTTCTGTTTGTGCGGGGGGGTGCTGAGCTGACCTTTGAACCCAACTCAACCACTCTATATTCTGGGGAGCATGTTAATTTCACGTGTCACATGAGAGAAGAGAAATACAAGTAAAGCAGTTCACAATAAATGGGACAGTAGAAACATGAAGCTTATTTTCCACATCGTGGCGACAGCCGGACAAATCCACTTTTCTTCTTCTAAATAAATGCGTTGTTCAGAAATTCAATCATATCATTCGCTCACTTAAGTTTAGCTTTTTGTTTGACATAGACATTATAAAAACATTGGAGGAGCAGAGAACAACTGAAGCAGAATGTGTATACTCAATTATATATGATGAAAATATACATTTTTTGCCATGAATTTATACTACATGTACTAAATTATAAAATAATCATGATTGAATTCTAATTAATTATGAAGATATTATTAGTTGTTATTTTAATGGATATATACTACATACTGAACATAAAAAAATAAATAATGAATTGATATCTAATTAACTTTGAAAATATAGATGTTTGCTATTTTACTGGATTTATACTACATATACTGAATTATTTAATTTGATCATGAATTGATTCCTAATGAAAGTATTATTTTATCCATGTATACTATATAACTACTTATACTTAATTATAAAATAATCATGAATTGATTACTAATTATTAATGAAGATATTGTGATTTACTATGTTAATGATTTAGACTACATATACAGAATTATAAAATAATGATGAATTGAATCCTAATCAACATTGAAAATATATATTTTTTAAATCTTTAATAAATGTGTACTACTACAGATTTAAAGATTAATAATGAATTGTGTCCTAATTAATGATGAAGATATAATGTTTGCCTAATTTAATAGATGGTTCACTACATAAACTGAGTTTCATAAAGTATTAAGGAAGGATTCCTAATTAATGATGTAAATATTCTTTACCAAGCAGCACACAAACCCAGAGCCACAGTGAGAGCATCCAGGACGTCCATACCAGTGGCCGGCACTCTGACTCTGACCTGTTCTGTTGAGGAGTCTGCGGGTTGGAGC
Organism: Hippoglossus stenolepis; assembly: GCF_022539355.2. Classification (NCBI taxonomy): domain Eukaryota; kingdom Metazoa; phylum Chordata; class Actinopteri; order Pleuronectiformes; family Pleuronectidae; genus Hippoglossus; species Hippoglossus stenolepis. The sequence goes on along the minus strand of NC_061505.1, from coordinate 16,815,596 downwards.
TACGACTGGTTCACACGTTCCCCAGACCATGATGAAACTGCCATCGCAACAAATCGTGTGCTAAACTCTATCAGCATCTCACACGGAGGCATCTACTGGTGCAGGGGAAGAAGGACTAACTCAGATTTCTTCTCAGAGAAGAGTCATGTGCATCACATCGAGAAAACCTGTGAGTAGCATGCTTTCATGACTGGCTACGATGAAAACAGAACCAATCAGCAGCAATATTAACCAGTTCTCTCTGTTGGTTTTATATTTGTGTTTGAATGTTCAGTGTCCAACAGAAGCTTTGTCGTGCTGCAGCACAACTGGACTGAGATATTCAGCGGTGAGACGATCTCTGTCAGGTGTGAGATCCAGGGAGGAGGAGACACCCAGTGGGACTATGAATGGAGGACAACAAGCTCCCACCAACCAGTCACTGGTACAAACACAGCTCCCACACACAGTGAATACAGGCTGGGCACTGCCTCTGTTTTCCACAGTGGAGAGTACTGGTGTAAGGCCAGAGCGGACTTGTATTCCTCAACAGAGTGGAGTGACGCCTTCCAGCTGAGAGTAACACGTAAGTCCAATCATCTTTCAATACCTCCACCGAGGACGTTACATCTTCACCTCTTTCTATTTGTTTTTCTTGGCAAGATTATGTAAAACTACTAAACCAATTTCCGCCCAATCCCCAGATAGCATCTGGGTGTGGACCTAAACTGGTCCACATGTAAAACAGCAAATGTGGCCCAATTACCTTAAAACAAACCTGGGTCTTTTTTGGCACACATCAGGTGCTCTAGGCAAAGTGTAATCTGGATGTGGACCTCAAGTGGTCCATGAATGGTGAACATGGCTCAAACAGCACATAACAAATCGGGGCCACCTTTGGCCCTTTTGGTGACAAACGGTATTGCTATGGCTTATCTGTGGCCCGGTTCTGGCAAACAGCAGTGGTGTCATGGTTTTGTATTTGTCAGTGTTTAGTTTCCACCTGTTTGAAGAAGGGTTTTCAGTTTAATTATTACTACCGCCTCTTGTCTCATGTTTATCCCTGTTTTTGTCTGTTTGAGTTGTTTCTGGGTTTCGTGTTTTCACACTCTGTGTTCTGTTTCCTGTTTTATTTTGTAGTCTCTGTTCCGTGTGTTTTCTTTCTTCACTTCCTGTCTGTGATTGTCTGCACCAGTCCTCATGTGTTCCACCTGTGCCCAATTGCCCCTGCCTTCCCTGTGTGTGTATTTAAGCCTCTGTGCTTCCCTTTGTCCTTGTCGGATCGTTGTCGTCTGTTAGTTGTGATCTCCTGTCTAAACCGTCGTTATGTCCTGTCATGCCTGTCCGGATCTCCTGTGTTTTTTCGTATCCTGAGCCTCTGCACCCCCTGTGTAAACCTCCAGAGTTTTCCCCTTTGTGCCCTTAGTTGTTTTGTCTGTTAAAGACTCTTTCTTTCATTAAAATTACACTTTTTGTTCATACTCTGCGTCTGGGTCCTACTGCTTCACCGCACCCTGACAGTGGACTGCCCAAGTGCCATCATTCCATGAGGTGTGTGGGCTGGATGACAGTGTGACAGTGTGGGCCACATCTGGGCCAAAAGCATTTAGCTATGTCAATAGCTAAATGCATGAACCTATTACATTTTGAGATTCATCATTAGACCTTTTTTGTCTTATATATTTTACTGTCAGAACTTTGCCCTCTACTTAATCTTTTTTCCCCATTTAATTTGTCTTTCATTTTCTCTCTCACAATTTGAAAGCCAATAAACCCAGGCCCAGGCTGATTGCCGATAACACAACCATAACAGGAAAGGGAAGCGTAGCACTGATCTGCTCTGTGGATAACGCGGCTGAGTGGAGATACGACTGGTTCAGAAGAACCTCAGCCTCCTCTGCAGCTCAGATCATAAGATATAATGAAACAGATGATGAAATCAGCATCTCAGAGGAAGGCATCTACAACTGCAGAGGAAGGAGAGGAGACACAACTTTCTTCACAGAGGACAGCAACCTAGTCACAATAGAGAAAAGAGGTAAGAGTCAGTTTAGAAATCCAAAGACTAGTTACCTCCGCTGTGGAGGTTATATTTTGTCCCTGTATGTTTCTTTATTTGTTTGTCAGCAGGATTACGCAAAAACTACTGGATGGATTTCCACGAAACTTGGGACAGAACCAATGAAATTTAGATGGAATCCAAACATCCAGACTTTCTTTAACACGATGTAACTTTTACTGAGCAACAGCGCCCTCTGCAGCCACACGTGCTATTTTTTAAAAACTTCTGAGTCTTTTTAACTGATCTACAGTTCAGCTTCACTCTTCAACTGGAGCTGGTTGTGACAGTTGAAGCTGTGACTCTCAGTCAGTTCTTCTCACAGGAGATGGAACCCACTCACCAGAGTTACAGAGAACAGACGTTCAGGGAGTGAAGGAGGAAACTTTCTCCATATTAAGGCAGAGAATCATTCCATTAACTTGGAAGCTGCTGTTTTGATGTTAAAAAGTTGCATAGTGTTTTGCTTTAAGATTGTGTGATTCTTTTTTTATTATTTTCCCTGATGAAAAGATGAGAGGACTGGTATCTGTAAAGTTTGGTGGAGGTATGAGCTGTACTGAGTGCCATTCTACTTTCTTCTGTTCTCTGTTTCTATTTGTGATCAGTTTCCCACAAGGCGTCTGTGGCCCTGCAACCTAACTGGTCTCTGATATTCAGCGGTGAGATGATCACTGTCCGGTGTGAGGTCCCTGCAGATGTACTGACTGAGTGGGAGTATGAATGGACCAAACCCAACTCAAATACGGTTCCAACACACAATGAATACAGGATTGTCAATGTGTCCTCGTCCGACAGTGGAAACTACAGATGTTTGGCTAAAGACAAGAAGAAGTTGTATTCCACAACCGAGTGGAGCAATGTCGTCACATTAACAGTTTCTGGTGAGAAAGACTGAGTTTTGAGAAACTGGCAAATGTCTCCTTCAATTTATGTTCATATGCGCTGATAAAAAATAGAATACAACAAAAAAGTAACGAGGGATGCACCGATTCAAAAGCTGAACATCTTACCGATATTTATCTTGTTGTTGCTATCAGCCTATTGGCGAGTAAGATGACGTTCACCGATGTTTAGATGTTATTCTCATCTGGGAGGAAACAATTGCTGTTCAGATCCAAGCCAAAATATCCTGGATACAAACAATCTGGGACCAAGGTCCTGCCGATACACGACCAATCGTGAGTCAGCCTCAGCTGTCAGTCATGATGTTTCACCCTGTTTTTATAACATCAAATAACTAATTAAATTCAACCCAAAACTTGAACATACAGTACATCAGAGGTACAAGAACTTCCTTTCTTCCTGAGATAATTTGACCTATACTGCAGCCAGCCACCAGGGGGCGAACTCACTGATGTGGAGCTGTGATGGCGTCCATCTTTATATACGGTCTATGCTCAGCACCTTTAGACCAGATGGATGTGGGCCACTTCAGGCAGTGATGCGGCTCCTCTAGCTTTCCTGTGGACAGAATGGATCCGAGCCTAAACTCGTCCACTTGTTAAAGAGCTAATGTGGCCCAACTATCCCAAAACAAACCTGGGTCTTTTATAGTAAACATGCGGTGCTCTAGGCAAAGTGTAATCTGGATGTGAACCTAAAGTGGTCCATGTGGTGAATATGGTCCAAATAGATCAAAACGAATCTGGGCCACGTTTGGCACCTTTGGTTAATGTACGGTACTGCTGTGGCTGACTTGTGGCTCTGATATGGCAAACAGGTGGTATAATCTGGGCCAAAGCATTTTTATACTTTTGCTTTTACTGCTGTTTTAGTTTTTACGACTGCAGAAGACTAAAGGAGATACATGTAAAACTCATTTCATTCAACTCAAATAAAATGGACTAAATGCCAAAGTGTTTTTAACATTAACAGAAAGACCAGCGGCTAACCTGAGTGCTGACAGAGCCTTTCCAGTAGGGGGCAGTGTGCTCCTGACCTGCTCCGTGGGCCCATCATCACCTGGCTGGAATTATTATTGGTACAGAGGTGAGAAAACCTCGGAGCCCCTGACGGATGAGGATTTCAAGTCAAATGGACAAAGTGCTAGTGCCTCACATGAAGGACAGTACTGGTGCAGAGGAGGAAGAGGAGATCCAGTTTACTACACCGAGTACAGTAACTCAGTCAGTATTCATGAAACTGGTGAGTGTGGAGAAAATCCATTCTGCATTCATGACTGTTTGTTGAGATTACGTAAAGGTTGATGCTGATACAAGCTGTTCTTCTATCTTTATTGGTGAATATGAATAGTCCACAACAGAGCTGCTGTGACTCTTCAACCCAACTGGCCGAACAGATACAGAGGAGAAACCGTCACACTTAGGTGTGAGATCCAGGGAGGAGACTCTGAGTGGGAGTATGAATGGACAGCAACCAGCTCACATACACCTCCCAACACAAATGAATTCAGGATTAGTCTGGGGTCACATTTGCGCGGCAGTTACTGGTGTCAGGGCCGACTGAAAGGTGCACGGCAGAATTCAACAGGATGGAGTGTTCCCGTCACGTTGTCTAACGGTGAGTCAAGTCATATTTAGTATTAAAAATATAGGTGTTTAAGTTTAAATATTACAAAGTTTATATCTGTTAAAGGGGACATAGCATGCAAATTCCACTTTGTTAGTGCTTCTACAGGTTAATGTGGGTATCTGGCATGTCTACCAACCCAAAAACTCTGGGAAAAAAAAACTTGCGCGTTTTGTTATGGTTTCTCTAAGTCAGAAACGTCATGCTTGAGCGACTCGATTGAGCTTCCTGGGTTTTGTGTCGTAACAAGGAACTGGAAGTCTCCCTACATGGCCTTGGCCCACCCCCCACCTCATCCCCCCGTCCCCCGTCCCCCCACACTCATTACGCCGGGTTTACACCGGAGGCTGCGAGGCAGCGCAGCGCTGTTCCCAAGCGCGCAGCCGCCTGGCTGTTCACACGGGACGAGCATTTCTCCGCTGGTCAGCCCGCGATTCACTCACATGTGGCATTTGTCTGGATCGTTGGGACTGGGAGGCTGCAGCAGTTGCTCGGGGGCGCGACCGCTCGCTCTCCCATGCGTGAGCTGGAATTTGTGTCAGCGCCACACAGCCAGCAGTGTGGAAGACTTCCGCAGTGTTCAGCACTACTGTACGCCGGGGTACAGTAGTTACGCCGGGTTAACACCGGACGCGGAAGCGCCGCAGCGAGGCAGCGCAGCGCCGTTCTCAAGCGCGCAGCTGCCTGGCTGTTCACACGGGACGCGCATTTCTCCGCGCTGGTCAGCCCCATAGACTGTATATATAAGGTCAGCCCGCGATTCTGCTTTCTCCGCTTGTTGTTGTACCCGTTGAATGTCGGGGTTCGGGGGTAAATGATGGTCTTCATAGCCCCCACCCCTCTCTTTCTCTCTCTGTCTGTCTGCTTGTGTGCTTGTAGTGGATGGGCAGAGGGGGACATTTAATTATGTGATTGGGAAAATTAAAACTCCAGGACAACAGAAGGGGAATACAAAGTTTGGGATGCATATTTGATAATTTATATCATATAAAATATGTAATTTATATCGTTTAAAATCATGGGGGGAGATGGGGGAGGGGGGAGCTGGCTCATTAGCATTTAAAGGAACAGGCACTCAAAACAGGTCACTCTGTGGAGGGCTGTTTTATACAGGGTAAAAAGGGTGCTGTTTTAAATGATCCTTGTGGTATTTTGACCAAAGTATGTTACAGACATTTCATTAAGACCCCAAGGAACCATATCAACTTGTGGTAAAATGGGCATGCTATGTCCCCTTTAAATGCCCATGTACAGAAGAGAAGCCAAAATATCCCGGATACCAGCCATCTTGCACTTTTCACGTCATTTCGAGCCAGTCTGTGAAATCATGATGGAGGTGTGGAGCTGGGGTATCGAGGTCCCGCCGATACATGTGCTTGACCAATCGCGAGTCAGTCAGCTGTCAATCATGACGTTTCACTGTTTTTATATCATCAAATAACTAATTAAAACCAAACTGATCAGAAACATGAACACGTGAACAAACTAAAATGAAAGAAACCATGGTTGACATATACTGCAGGCAGCCACCAGGGGGCGATTGTTATAATTTGGCTTCACTTTTGGGGGCAGTCATGTCGATGGCTGAATGTGTAGCATCCAGAAATTGCATTGCTTCCAAAATGAACATCTCTAGACAAACATGAAGACGTGTTTTTGTTCTGACGATGTTCCGTTTCAGCGGCTGCACCACGACCTGTCTTCACTGTGTCTCCGTCATGGCTGACTCCTGGAGCCTCAGTGACTCTCACCTGTGGGGTTCAACATCCGACTGCAGGATGGAGGTTCTACTGGTACAGAGTTGACCCGATTAGTTTGTATCCAGTCCCCAGATGTCAAGAGATAATTAAATCTCGGATGAGTTCTATGGACATTCCTGAGTACAGTTATGAGCTGCTCCCAGGAAGCAACGGAGGGACTGAACAAAACTCCTACGTCATCCAAGGCCAGACGAAGTCAGCAAGTTATGCATGTCGAGCTGGAAGAGGAGACCCCGTGTTTTACACTGAGTACAGTGAGACAAAGTGGGTCTGGTCTGTTGGTGAGTTTGTTTCTTTCTCTTGAAGCAGATGTTATCGCTTCAGTCGGTCAGTTACTTCGGGAACATTACTTTGGCTGGTTCCTCCAGGTGATTAACTTTTAGAGGTGATAGGTCAAAGGTCAAGACAAATACAGGGTTAGAGAGACAATCAAAAGCTTATATTGATCAGAGAATCATTCCCACAAATCTAACGTCACATGACATTATTTTTTGTGTGCATTCTATAGGACTGACCTGATGTTGATATTATTTATGATCATATACTCGGACTGACATCATCATGATGTCAGTGTGATGTCAACAAACGATGTCGTCCTTCTGACATTTCCCCTGTTAAATGACGCAAAGCCTAAAATGACACCTTTAATCTGGAAACATTACAAATGTATTCTCGTAATATTATGACCTTATTCCCAAAAACAAGAATGTGACAGAGATGGAGTCTCTGCTGATGGCTTCACGTTTTTAATGCTCGACAAATTTAAACCATTACTTGCTGTTTCACACTTCATGTCACGTTTTTCAGATTCCTATTCGTCAGTGTCTCTCACAGTGAGTCCAGACAGAGTGCAGCACTTCAGACATGTCGTGATCCATCTGACCTGCAAGGGAAACTCTGATAAGTGGAGATTGTGGATGTTTTCTGAATACGAAGTACGATTGTCAGAGTGCAGCCGTCAGGAAACAATCCCAAGGTTCACATGGCCCTTGTTTAATCTTCCTCCTGGAGTTGTCTGGTGTGAATCTGGATCAGAGCTCAGCAACGCAGTCAACATCACTACAGGTTGTAGTTTTTCATTGAATCTATTCACACTGTGCATGTTTCCAACATCCCATAATGTGATTTAAAGGTAGAGTAACTAAAATTGGGGAGCACTGCCTCCCTTCACTGCTCCTTCAGGAGCTGCACCCCCCACATTTACCAAGGTGCATCACATCAAACATGATCTCTGGATGAAATTCACCCTCTTTATTCACACAAACCACACGTTCAACGACCAGAATCAGCTGCGAGAGTGTGTCCGTCTGCCGTTAAACAAGCAGACATCACGTAACTGTGTGGACGCCACAGCCTGCAGCGCCATCCGGAGGCTGTTTCCCTCTCTTTACTCAAGAGGGTGGTCTTTTGGTTTGAGAGCAGGACTTATTGATGTCACATTCAGATTTTGTGATGCTCTCACTCAAAACCCTGCACTCACACTCAACTCTACCCTGCTTGAGCTCAGATGTCCTGCTCTTGAAGCCAGGGCTGTGTATTTAAACCAGATGTTTTTCCAGCGCACACACAACGTACAGCTCATGGACGTGAGGAGCAGAATTTGACAAAAAGTGCATTGAATGACTTTGGCTCCCCTTTAACATCTAATATTTAGACTTATGCTGTTTATATATGAGCTGAATTATCAGGTTGTTCACATTATTGATGTTTTTTAACTGTTTACAGTTCAAGGTCCTGTTATCCTGGAGAGCCCTGTCCATCCTGTGACTGAGGGACAGTCCGTTACTCTCCGCTGCTCACCGTACAGAAGAAGAATCCTCTATTCCAGCTTCTCTTTCTACAAAAATGGTGAACTCCTCCAAAGTGATGTCAGAGAGAAACTGGAAATCTCAGCTGTGTCAAAGTCAGATGAAGGTTTCTACAAGTGTGAATATTCAGGAGACTTCTCACGGGAGAGTTGGATGTCAGTAAAATGTGAGTGTGATCAATATGAGGTAGAAAAGGAATCTCCAGGTTGAGAAGTAGATTAAAAACTTTTCTACTCATGCAGTATTTTCACTGAGACGGCTTCTAAACACCAGGTCCACTTGGTCAATTCACTTATAAAACTTTTTCACATATTTCTACAACTACAAACCTTTTTTGCACATATTAAAATATTCCTTCAAGTACAAAACTTATTCACAAAGTTATTTTTTTTCACGTCAAAATGTCTGCTGAAGTTTTGGTTCTATATATTTTTCCAGGTCATGGATCTGCCTTTGCTCCTCACTGCTCCTCGTCTGATCCAGTTAATCCTGCAGCACCTCCCCCCCTCGTCTCCTGTGCCGCTGGTCATTGGGCTGGTTGGTGGCATCACACTGATTCTCTTCCTCTCACTGCTACTGTTGTGTTGGTGCAGGAATTCAAAGAGTGAGAGCTGCTCTTGTTCATTTCATTTAAATCAAAATTATTCCAAACTATTGTCACGATAGTCATGGAGTAGAGGTTGAAAAATAAAATCATGTAACGTGATCATTATTGTCTTTTTCACAGATCTGTGTTGTGACAGGTTGGTTCCACTCTCTCTTGTTTCATCTTCAACAAAACAGCAAAACTTTACTTTTTCTTTTTCATTCACTTCTGATTGTTTGACTGTTTCAGGCTCAGCCAGTCTCTGAGAACCAATCAGAGCTCAGACCCAACTGTCCACCACGATGAAATCCAACTGCAAGTGTACTCATCTCTTCTCCACGGTCAGCCTTCCTTCTCCTACTGAATGCCTTCACAGCTATTTCTAAGTTGTTGCTTTTAAGAAGAACCTAGTCACAAAGTTTCCAATTACATTTCATGTTGATTTGATTTTTTATTGACTCGTAGGTGACAACTGCATCTATGAATCAATCAGAGGAGACACGGAGGAAGGTACTGTATAAAATGTGCCTCCTTCAGAGAAGTCCTAAATGAAAATCCTTCTGATTTCAGGTGGACGGGCAGATGAGTACAGAAATGTCTAACACGATGTCTTGACATCAATACACGCGCGTGGTTTTCCAACATCTCATTTTAGTCACATGGTCCCAAAGACAGACATTTGGAATTTTCAGTTTAGTCTGAAGCAGAGTTACAGGTGGAAAGGTGCCTCAGACCAGGCTCCAGACCAATGCACCAGAATGTAGTCAGACCCAGATCAAACTGAACCAGGGATCGGTTTTACTGCGCCCATATAATGTTTGAACAACAAGGACGTTCATTTGCATTGGAACACGTGTGGAGCACCTGAAGCTGGTGATGCTGGTTGTAATAGAGATATTAGAGTGGCAACGAAATCAACTAAATGAATAAAACAGTGGTTCTCAACCTTCTCAAGTCGTTTTCTGTCTGATCTTTACAGGAACCCGAGGTGATCCAGAGGAGAGGTCTGACTACGTTAATGAAAATCCACCTTCAGCTTCAGGTACAAATATTAACAACTGGCTGTTAAGCTACTGGCTCATGTGCATTTGAAATAAGCCTCAACTGAAACTCCATCATATCATTATTAAATAGTTCTTGTACGATAAGTATGCAGTTCAGTTGGTGTCTCAAATTTCAAATCCTTTGTGTAAAACTATGAACAGCCTTGATCATGTTGTAGGGTTGAAGTATCAAGTGTGTATTTTAGAAATTTGCAGTTATTGTCACTTTGTTTCAGGACCACTATGAATGGTGCATCCTCGAGAAAACAAGAATATGAAAATCAACATTCATCCTGAAACACCTTCACATATTAGACTCACCAGTTTTGTAACAGCTCATTGGAAAGAACGACATGATCTGGATTGAATTTCAGTATCAATGAAAAAATAAATGCTGTGATATTTGCTTTTGTGTTCAATATTTCAATTGGCTGATATGGGCCTTTTAAGATATGCGCCGATATGAAAAGGTTTATTTTACAGGATAAACAACGTGCATTATGATTATATTTTACATTGAACATTTTTTTGTCTAAATTCAAGTTCTATATATTCTGTCGTATTTGTGTTTTCTTTCAATTTATCTTTATTTCTTTAAAAAATATTGTTATACTTAAGCTTTATTGTCAATTTTATATATAAGTGATAGTTTTTTACTCCTTGATATCGGTATCGTCATTGGTCCCTAAAAAAAGCTTATTCTGTATATTTTTGCCGCAGTCATGCAACAAAAGTTTGAATGCAACCTGTGATGTTTTCTATTCGTACGTATATATATGTCTTTGTTATTATTCACCAATGACTCAATGGAGGACGATGTCAGAAAGGACATCGTCTGGCTGTGTGTTATGTTCCATATACAGTCTGTGGTTATGTGTGATTATTTCCATGGCTCGTAATTCTCTGTTTGATGAATACACTCGTCTGCAGACAGTTTAGCTTTTTGTTTTGAAATGTGATGAACTGTAACAGATTATAATTCAAATACATAATTGAATGTGTTCTTTCTTTTATCTTTATTTAACTGTGAAATCCCACCTGGACTCTGTCGATATGTCCTGTTTTATTTTGAAATCCCTCACCTTAAGTGTCCTCAGTTTGACTTCCTGTCTGTGTGGGAGCTTGTTTTCTTTTGGTCCCACCAGTGTCTCATCAGCCAGTTACTCATGTCTGCAGTTGTCAGCTGGTCTTTGCACAGTGAAGCTCTGCAGCTGCTGGATTTTTCCTCCACATGACGTCTCTGTTCTGACCGATGACTCCGGCTTTCAAGTGAAGACAAGAAGGTTTGTGTTTTATTGTGGCAGGAAACCCTTCTGTTGTAAATTTAAACCTTTGTCTCAGTGGGAATACTTTTCTCCCACCTGCAAGTCTACATCATCAGCCACATGGTGGCGCTGCAACTTTTGATTTTATCTATGAATTATCTTTTGCAATAATCTCATCAAACCCTGATGAAAAAGAAATGTAATTGGGGCGTTTAACCAGAAACTTTATCCTAAATAGCTATAAATGAAAAAACACAAATGCAGCCAAATATATAGAACATGAATGAATATGTTCTGCTTATTCTTTAAGATAAAAGTTTTTCTTCTGTGTGGATCAGCAAATAAACACTGATGCAACACGTCACTGAACTTCTGATATCTGCCAATTCTTATCCAACCAATAAATCAGTTGAGTACTTATTGTCTGCTGCAAATTAGCTTTTACCAACATGAGGACATTGTTTTGCTGCTGTTATGTTGGTGGGTTTTAAAAACCAGTCTAACCAGTGGTGAAGGGGCTTGAGACCAGGGAGAGTTGTTTCTCATCTGTTGTTAAAGCAACATTATGCAATTTTCTTAACCTTAAAGCAGCAGCTTGATTAAAGTGAGTCTGATGTTTGAGTGTGAACGTGTCAAAAAGAGTTAATCAACACATGTGGCTGCAGGGGGCGCTGTTCTTCAGTAACAGTTAGAAAGTGTTGCTTTAAGAGATCCTTTCTGAACTGTGTAGACTGTTGCAATGAGTTCAAACCAGGTCATTTCATATCTATATCTATATAGATATAAAGATATATATCGAGTGAGAAAGTTCCTTTTGCATCCAGCTGTTAGTTTTCACACTGATGGTTTTATCTTCCCTGCACATTTGTATTTTCAGCCACTGGATGGTGCTCTGTTGTTTTCCTCTCTGTTGATGTGTGAGGCAGCTCACTGTGCTTCAGTGGCTGTTTGCATGTGAGTGCATGTGATGCATGTTTATTATCACTGGATGATGTTGAAGTGGTTTTTCCTTCCTTTTGGAAGAAAGCTCTGTTTTTCCTGCTCAGTTCTTAGATCATGCAACGTCTGTGTGTTGTCTTTTGTTTCATTGTATTTTAAATACAGACAAATGTAAATTGAAAACTTGAAACCTGATTGTTAGAAATATTGTGATGAAATAAACACAGTTACAGTGTTGAACTCTTCTGGTTATTGCTCCACACACGTCTCTTAAACGTGTCGTCTCTGTCGTGGTTCTGTTGACTCACGAGATGAAGAAATCGGACTTTGAGTACAGGACGAGCTTCATCTGGAAAGAACTGAAAAATGGAAACGTCTCGTTAAGGATCTCCAACCTGAAGCTGTCTGATGCTGGGAGATACCAGTGCAAGAGGCTTTGGAAGAACGGCCCTCGAGACAGCACCACAGTGGAGCTGTTTGTGTGTATGTCCAGTCAAACCAATGTTTCTACAGTTAGAAAGGCTTTGCTCTGGTTCTATAGAGAACCTTAAACCTCCCTGTTGCTAACATGTTGGAGAGAACGGCCTGAACTTTGTTCCTAGTTCCAGTTGATTCAGGACCCGACCCAATCCAGCTCGACTCCGGCCCTAGATGTCTACCTGATAGTGCTGTAGCTAAATTTAAGGAAATAATTCCGATTACATTTAACCCCGTATTATCCGTCGATATAACCAACGAATTCTATAAAAACCCTAGCTCCACTGAGATTGACTATCTTGTCGATAGCTCTGTAAAGTCATTACGATTAACATTAGACTCAATAGCGCCTCTAAAAAAGAAACATGTAAAACATAGTAAATTAGCTCCGTGGTATAATTCCAAGACACATGAGTTAAAGGGGACATAGCATGCCCATTTTACCACAAGTTGATATGGTTCCTTGGGGTCTTAATGAAATGTCTGTAACATACTTTGGTCAAAATACCACAAGGATCATATAAAACAGCACCCTTTTTACCCTGTATAAAACAGCCCTCCACAGAGTGACCTGTTTTGACTGCCTGTTCCTTTAAATGCTAATGAGCCAGCTCCCCCCTCCCCCCCCATGATTTTAAACGATATAAATTACATATTTTATATGATATAAATTATCAAATATGCATCCCATACTTTGTATTCCCCTTGTTGTCCTGGAGTTTTAATTTTCCCAATCACATAATTAAATGTCCCCCTCTGCCCATCCACTACAAGCACACAAGCAGACAGACAGAGAGAGAAAGAGAGGGGGGGGGGGGGCTATGAAGACCATCATTTACCCCCGAACCCCGACATTCAACGGGTACAACAACAAGCGGAGAAAGCAGAATCGCGGGCTGACCTTATATGTACAGTCTATGGGGCTGACCAGCGGAGAAATGCTCGTCCCGTGTGAACAGCCAGGCGGCTGCGCGCTGGAGAACGGCGCTGCGCTGCCTCGCAGCGGCACTTCCGCGTCCGGTGTACCCCGGCGTAACTACTGTAACCCGGCGGAACTACTGTAACCCGGCGGAACTACTGTAACCCGGCATACAGTAGAGCTGAACACTGCGGAAGTCTTCCACACAGCTGGCAGTGTGGAAGACGCAGCAAGCAGCGCAGCGCCGTTCTCAAGCGCGCAGCCGCCTGGCTGTTCACACGGGACGAGCATTTCTCCGCTGGTCAGCCCCATAGACTGTACATATAAGGTCAGCCCGCGATTCTGCTTTCTCCGCTTGTTGTTGTACCCGTTGAATGTCGGGGTTCGGGGTTACAGTAGCGCTGAACACTGCGGAAGTCTTCCACACTGCTGTGCGCTGTGTGGCGCTGACACAAATTCCAGCTCACGCACGGGAGAGCGGCGGTCGCTCCCGAGCAGCTGCTGCAGCCTCCCAGTCCCAACGATCCAGACAAATGCCACATGTGAGTGAATCGCGGGCTGACCAGCGGAGAAATGCTCGTCCCGTGTGAACAGCCCGGCTGCGTGCTTGGGAACGGCGCTGCGCTGCCTCGCAGCCTCCGGTGTAAACACGGAAGTAACGAGTGTGGGGGGACGGTGTGGGGGGACGGTGGGGGGGTGGGCCAAGACCATGTAGGGAGACTTCCAGTGTATTGTTACGACACAATACCCAGGAAGCGCAATCGAGTCGCTCAAGCATGACGTTTCTGACTTAGAGGAACTATAACAAAACGCGCGAGTGTTTTTTCCCCAGAGTTTTTGGGTTGGTAGACATGCCAGATACCCACATTAACCTGTAGAAGCACTAACAAAGTGGAATTTGCATGCTATGTCCCCTTTAAAACAAGTATCAAGAAAGCTAGAAAGGAAGTGGCGCTCCAACAACCGTGTTGAAAATCTCCTAGACTGGAAAAATAGTGTTAAAGTTTATAAGAAGGCCCTCCACAAAACAAGAGCTGTCTACTACTCCACACTAATAGAAGAAAATAAAAACAACCCCAGGTTTCTCTTCAGCACTGTAGCCAGGCTGACAGAGAGTCACACCTCCACCAAACCCAGTATTCCTCAATCCCTAAATAGCAATATCTTTATGATCTTCTTTAATGATAAAATTTTAACTATTAGAACCAACCATCTCCTGCCCTCAATTGGCACTAATACCCCATCAAGAACAGAAATCTCAGAAACGGCTGAGAATCCTACCAATTATTTAGACAGCTTCTCCCTGATCACCCTCGATCAGCTGACCAAAATAATCTCATGTTGTAAACCAACAACTTGTATCTTAGATCCCATTCCTACAAAATTACTTAAAGAAATTCTGCCCCTAATTAATAGTACGTTACTAAACACAATCAATCTGTCATTATCATCAGGATATGTACCACAGTCCTTTAAACTAGCTGTAATCAAACCCCTTCTCAAAAAACCCACCCTAGACCCAGAGGTTTTAGCCAATTACAGACTAATATCCAACCTCCCCTTCCAGTCCTAGAAAAAGTTATAGCCAATCAGCTGTGCGAGTTTCTCCAGGAAAGTAATGTATATGAAGACTTTCAGTCGGGGTTTAGAGCTAATCACAGCACGGAGACAGCCTTGGCAAAAGACACTAATGACCTTCTAATAGCTTCAGATCAGGGATTTGTGTCTGTCCTCGTTCTGTTAGATCTTAGTGCAGCATTCAATTCAATTGACCATCAAATTTTAGTACAGAGACTAGAACAGTTAATTAGCATTAAAGGAACCGCCCTGAACTGGTTTAAATCATATTTTTCAGATCGATTCCAATTCGTGCAAATTAATGATGAGTCATCTGTGCGCACCAAAGTTAAGCATGGTGTTCCACAGGGCTCTGTGCTTGGCCCAATTGTATCCTCATTATATATGCTTCCATTAGGAAACATTATCAGGACACACTCGTTAAATTTCCACTGCTATGCGGATGACACCCAGTTATACTTGTCAATAAAACCTGAACAATGTAATCAATTAACTAAACTCCAAGCATGTCTCAAGGACATAAAAACCTGGATGACCCGCAATTTTCTCTTGTTAAACTCAGATAAAACAGAGGTTCTAATACTTGGCCCTAAACACCTTAGAGATACATTATCTAATGATATAGCTGCGCTAGACGACATTGCCCTTGCTTCCAATGAAACAGTCAGGAACTTGGGAGTGATCTTCGATCCTGATTTGTCCTTTAATTCACACTTAAAATAAATCTCTAGGACCGCCTTTTTCCATTTGCGTAATATCTCAAAAATCAGACATGTCCTCACTCAAAAAGATGCAGAAAAATGAGTCCACGCCTTTGTTACATCCAGACTTGATTATTGTAATTCCTTATTAAAAGGCTCCAGCAGGAAGTCGTTAAAGACTCTGCAGCTTGTCCAAAATGCCGCAGCACGTGTCCTGACAAGAACCAAGAAAAGAGACCACATTTCTCCAGTATTAGCTTCGCTACACTGGCTTCTGGTTAAATCTAGAATAGAATTTAAAACTCTCCTCCTCACCTCCAAGGCCCTTAATAATATGTCACCATCATACCTTAAAGAGCTCATAGTACCATATCAACCCACTAGAGCACTGCGCTCCCAGAATTCAGGCTTACTTGTCGTCCCTAAAGTCTCTAAAAGTAGAGTAGGAGCCAGAGCTTTCAGCTATCAAGCCCCTCTCCTATGGAATCATCTCCCACTCTCAGTTCGGGAGGCAGACACCATCTGTACGTTTAAGAGTAGTTAAAACCTTCCTTTACGGTAAAGCGTACAGTTAGAGCCGGTCCAGGCTTGTCCTAGACCTGCTCTTAGTTAGGCTGCTATAGGTCTAGAAGGTCGGGGGACACATGACACACGGAGCTTCTCTTTCCAGCTTCTCCTTCCTCTTCTCAATCCTTATCACAACAAATAATTTCATATCTCATCAATACATGTTACTGACTTGACTTCTTCCCCGGAGTCCCTTTGCCTTATCGTCCACAGATCCAGGGCCGCAGCTGTGGCCACATCGTGGATTAGGATCTGTGGATCGCGTATCAGAGGTCGTAATGGTGGATCCAGTATAGCGGATTCTGTATCGTGCTGGCTGATCGTGATAATAATGGCGGATCCTTTATCGTGTTGGCATCCGATCTTGATGGTGGATCATGATCGTGGTGGCAGCTGACCATAGACTATGATTGCAGCAGGACTGCTCGATATATAGTATTTCTCCTCAGACACTTGACCATTAATGACATTAATCCACCAATTCACTGACCTTCAGTTATACTTCAAAATGTTTACCCTTATCAATGCTGCTAAAACCTTTATCTTGATGTTCTCCTTTACACGTGACATCTATTGCACTTCTGTCCGTCCTGGGAGAGGGATCCCTCACATGTGGCTCTCTCTGAGGTTTCTACGTTCTTTTTACCCTGTTCAAAGGGTTTTTTAGTAGTTTTTCCTTACTCTTGTTGAGGGTTAAGGGCAGAGGATGTCACACCATGTTAAAGACCTATGAGACAAATTGTGATTTGTGAATATGGGCTATACAAATACAATTTGATTGATTGATTGATTGATATAAAGACCTTCAGTGACTGTATATAAAGACCATCAGTTACTGTATATAAAGACCATCAGTGACTGTATATATAGACAACCAACGTCTGTATATATAGACAACCAGTGTCTGTATATAAAGAGGCAACATTGCTTCCTGTCATCAAAAAGTCAAAGACATCTTCCACAACATGAAATGATCATAATCTACAAAGATATTTTACACTGAAGACATATTTGAGGGAAAACTACATTAAATTTTTTATTGTATTAAATTTCCATCATTGCTATCCCCATTATTTCAGTTATCATATAATTCAAAATGTTCAGTAACTATAAGGACGACAGTTCTGTCTCGTGCAGGGACGTGTGGTGATTTCTATCACGGTGGCTCGACAGCAACAGAAACGTATTAAAGTACAAGAAACCTTAGTGTTGGGGTGTGAGGTTCCTGTGAAGAAGGAAACTGACTCAGAAAACAGAAGTGCACAAACACCTTCCTCTCTCATATTGATAAGAGATGTGTTCCACTGATTCTCTACCTGTCTTGAAGTGTGTCTGAGTGGCGGTGCTGGATGGGACCATGGGGCACTCTTTGCTCGGTGTGCTGTCGTTATTCTGTGAGTACATCAGTAACTTTTATTCTGTGAATGCAAAGTGTTTATTAGATGTTTGTCCAACCACAGCAACAGCCACTGAAACTGAAATGTCTTTATCTATGTGCAGAGGTAACTAGCCGCATGTATTCTGTTACATGCACTTAAATAACTTTTATTTGAGACTAAATTGTGATTGTTGGAGAACCGTTACAAAGTGGAAATTATATTTTCTTTACACCCTCCGCTTGTTCCACTTGCCCGGCATCCAGTCTGGGTTGATCTCTCTCCATATCACGAAGGCGTTGTAGGAAGAGACGTCGAGAATGTTGTGAAAGACGACCAGGGGCCAGCGCGCGGTCATCCTCCCGCAGCTGTACGTTCCAATCACCTTGTCTAGGTTGTCCACGCCACCTTTGTTGCGGTTGTAGTCCAGGACGATGACCAGTTTCCCGGACGTTGGCCTCGGCGTGCCGTGTGCTGAGGAGCACCATGTTCCTGTTTTTCTTTGGGATGTAGGACACCAGAGTGGCGGTGGGCGTGAATGCGAACTTGGATGAGAACACCTCTCTTCCCTTGACTGCGAGCAGCCCGGTCGGGAGATCGGGCTTGTTCTTCCGAATCGTGCCGACCACGGTGAGCTTCCTCTCCAGGAGCTTCCGCGCGAGTTCGTAGGAGGTGAAGTAATTGTCGCACGTGACGTTACGACCGTGCAGTCCCTCCGTTACATCGAGCACTACCCGCAACCCCTGGTTCCGTTCTGGGCGTCCGCCGCTGGGTTTTCCGGTGTACACTTGCATCTTCCAAGCGTAGCTGGATTTCGCATCGCAGGCCACCCATGACTTGATTTCACCGGCTTGCTGGGCATGTACTGACGGAACGGACACCGGCCTAGGGAGAAAAACAGGAGGAGAAGAGATGAGAGGAGATGAGATGAGGACGAGGACTAGCAGCCGCTATCTACATAACATAACATAACATAACATAACATAACATAACAAAACATAACATAATAATAATAATATAAAACGAAAAAAAAGACTAACCTCTGAATGGAACCAGTTGCTTGTCCACGGTCACTTCGGGGCCCGGGTTGTAGAGGCACCTTTCGCAGGCCGCCAATTTGTCCGTGGCTCGTCTCGTGCGTCTCGTCTCGCGGTCGTTGAAGCGCAGCAGTCTGGAGTACGTGTGGAAGAGTTTTAGGGGCATCGTGGCACGAAATATCGCCCGGCTGCTCTCTGCGTCCCACAGGCTAGCGGCGGCCTCGCCCCGGGACCTGTACACGCCCACTAAGATCAGCAGCCCTACGTAGGCGCACAGGTCGGTCTCGTCCATCCCTTTCCATTTGTCGCCATTTTTTCGACGACCCTCCCGATTCGTCATCTCCAGGATGATGTTCTCTACCGCGGCCCTCCTCTCGGCCATACGCCCTCGAGGACCATGTTATTTCCCCGTTTCTTGACGGGAAGGTCTCTCTTTCCACGAGTCCGGTGGTGTCGCCGTGGTCTTGTCCTTCTTCTTCTTCTTCAAAGGATGACGAATCTGCAGAAGCATCACCCACTGGGTCGTAGTCTTCGTCATCGTCTTCGTAGTCACCGTCGTCGTCTTCGTCGCCGTCGTCGTCGCCGTCGTCATCGCCGTCGCCGTCGTCACCGTCCTCTCTGTCTTCTTCTCGGTCTGCTTTTCTGTCTGCTTCTCGGTCTGCTTCTCCATCTCCTTGTCCGGCCGCTTCTCGGTCTGGCTCTTTCGCGTCGTCTTCGGGTTCAGAGGATGGTTGCTGGGAGAATAGCTGTTGGAGAACCTGTTCTCTGGTGAAACGCTCCTGACGTGACATCGTGCCATGGTCCGGGAGGGTGGCACATGGAAAATGGCGCGCCGGCTTCTTTGTGGGTCTAATGTACCCCCCTAGATTACAATTGGAATCAGGTGTGGGTCTAAATGACCCCACAGAGCACCACAACGCACAACAGCGCCCTCTCTGGGGGTCTAAATGACCCCCCAGGAGAATCGAGAATGACAATCCTTGGGTCACCCTAACCCTAACCCTGACCGGCCAGGGCTTGCGGATGATCACACGCACGCACACACACACAGACACACACACTCTGGGTCAATCCGACCCAGGAACAACACGAGGGTTAAATTTATTATTTGATGCCCGACACATGAAAAAAGAGCAATTTTATACCTGATTCATTGATTTATTTGCCAAAAGATAATTTAATATAAGAAAAGTTGATTTAGAAACAAATCAAACATTGTGATGTTCTAATGGGAATTATAGACTTTAAAGTTACAGGCTGTGAATATTGTCCCGATGATTATCAGAGAAACAATCATGTAATCAGCATGAATTCAAATAAATGGATCAAAGACAGTAGATTACTGATATTTTTAACTTCTTTTATTCATTGAGTTATTGATTCTCAAGCCATTTCATACTTTTGAACAATTTCTTTGATGGGTAGTTTTAATACTACTGCTCATACTCACTTTTACAATATAACAGTACTTACTAATAGACTTATTACTAGTCTGTACTGTGTTTGATTATATACCAGGTTTAATAATGTCTGATGAGATACCAATGTTTCTTTCAGTGCTGAATACACTCCTCTCCTGTGGACACACTGAATGTGAGTCAACTTTTTCTTTATTGCTATCTATCTTCATTAATATGTGTATTTCATCCCATTTTCTTCGTGTATGTTGTTACTAAGATTTAGTGAATAAACTGCAAACTTATAGAACAAAACTCTGGTTGGTATTTCCTCTAACTATGTTCTGTTTGTGCGGGGGTAGATGCTGAGCTGACCAAGTAAGCTGTATACCAAGCTGGTATACAAGTAAAGCAGTTCACAATAAATGGGACAGTAGAAACATGAAACTTATTTTCCAAATCGTGTCGACAGCCGGACAAATCCACTTTTCTTCTTCTAAATATATGCGTCGTTCAGCATCAGCAGCAATATTAACCAGTTCTCTCTGTTGGTTTTATATTTGTGTTTGAATGTTCAGTGTCCAACAGAAGCTTTGTCGTACTGCAACACAACTGGACTCAGATATTCAGCGGTGAGACGATCTCTGTCAGGTGTGAGATCCAGGGAGGAGGAGACACCCAGTGGGAATATGAATGGAGGACAACAAGCTCCCACCAACCAGTCACTGGTACAAACACAGCTCCCACACACAGTGAATACAGGCTGGGCACTGCCTCTGTTTTCCACAATAGAGAGTACTGGTGTAAGGCCAGAGCGGACTTGTATTCCTTAACAGTGGAGTGACGCCTTCCAGCTGTTTAAGATTCTGAGAGTAACACGTTCAATAAATCCTTGCAACTGTAAATTACATTGAAACAGATGATGAAATCAGCATCTCAGAGGAAGGCATCTACAACTGCAGAGGAAGGAGAGGAGACACAACTTTCTTCACAGAGGACAGCGAGTCAGTCACAATAGAGAAAAGAGGAAGTTCAGTTTAGAAATCCAAAGACTAGTTACCTCTGGAGGTTATATTTTGTCCCTGTACGTTTCTTTCTTTATTTGTTTGTCAGCAGGATTACGCAAAAACTACTGGATGGATTTCCACGAAACTTGGGACAGAACCAATGAAATTTAGATGGAATCCAAACATCCAGACTTTCTTTAACACGATGTAACTTTTACTGAGCAACAGCGCCCTCTGCAGCCACACGTGCTATTTTTTAATAACTTCTGAGTGTTTTTAACTGATCCACAGTTCAGCTTCACTCTTCAACTGGAGCTGATTGTGACAGTTGAAGCTGTGACTCTCAGTCAGTTCTTCTCACAGGAGATGGAACCCACTCACCAGAGTTACAGAGAACAGACGTTCAGGGAGTGAAGGAGGAAACTTTCTCCATATTAAGCCAGAGAATCATTAAATTAATTTGGAAGCTGCTGTTTTAAGGTTAAAAAGTTGCATAGTGTTTTGCTTTAAGATTGTGTGATTCTTTTTTTATTATTTTCTCTGATGAAAAGATGAGAGGACTGGTATCTGGTATAAATACTGGTACTGGTATAAACTAAAATGAAAGAAACCATGGTTGACATAAACTGCAGGCAGCCACCAGGGGGAGATTGGCTTCAGTTTTGGGGGCAGTCATGTCAATGAAAACAAGCATTTTAGAAGTTATTTGCTTTTCTTGTTTTGAACAGACATGAAAGATATGAA
Organism: Hippoglossus stenolepis; assembly: GCF_022539355.2. Taxonomy (NCBI): domain Eukaryota; kingdom Metazoa; phylum Chordata; class Actinopteri; order Pleuronectiformes; family Pleuronectidae; genus Hippoglossus; species Hippoglossus stenolepis. Next base: position 16,793,822 of record NC_061505.1, on the reverse strand, counting down.
ATAAGACTTTTTACACATTGGCATAGTAATGATTTCGGCATAATTTTGACACACCAATAATTAGTCCTACCGGAGACAGATGGACAGTCGCTTCGCAGCTGAGACAAAATTGCTGTAGTTTCTGTCCTACAGATCCTGCCCCTGACCCTAGCTAGCAGGTCATCAAACTGGCCATTGATCAGCCTCAGGGAGTGCTGGAAATAGCAGTCATTCAGATGCAGCTCCTGAAGAAGATGGTGAAATTCACCAAGCTGTGTGCAACTCTGAATGGTCTTGTGAACCCACACACATTGGCACTGGCTTCTCTGGCGTTTCCACAATGGGTAAAAGGCAGCAACTGTAGTCACGCCATCCGTGGTTGAACATGAAAAGCAACATTGGGAAGAGAAACCGCCGTTAGATCTTAGTGCTGAATTTTATCCCATAGATCATACGATTGTGTTACAGAGACTGGGACAACATGTAGGGATTAAAAGAACGGCATTAGGCTGGCTTAAATCACATTTATCAGATAGTTATCAATTTGTCAATGTTAACAATGACTCCTCCATGCACACACAAGTTAGTCATGGAGTTCCAAATGGTTCTGTCTTCGGACCAATACTCTTCACCTTATATACAGGTGCATCTCAATAAATTAGAATATCATGGAAAAGATTGTTTATTTCGATAATTAAATTCAAAAAGTGAAACTCATATATTATATAGATTCATTACACACAGAGTGAAATATTGCAAGCGTTTATTTCTTTTAATTTTGATGATTATGGCTTACAGCTAATGAAAACCCAAAATTCAGTATCTCAGAAAATTTGAATATTGTAAAAAAGTTCAATATTGTAGACTCACGATGTCCCACTCTAATCCGCTAATTAACTCAAACCACCTGCAAAGGTTTCCTGAGCCTTTAAATGGTCTCTAAGGCTGCTTCAGTAGGCTACACAATCATGGGGAAGACTGCTGACTTGACAGTTGTCCAGGAGACAGTCACTGACACCCTCCACAAGGAGGGTAAGCCACAAAAGGTCATTGCTAAAGACGCCAGCTGTTCACAGAGTGCTGTATCCAAGCATATTCATAGAAAGTTGAGTGGAAGGAAAAAGTGTGGTTGAAAAAGGTGCACAAGCAACAGGGATAACCGCAGCCTTGAGAGGATTGTGAAGCAACGGCCATTCACAAGGAGTGGACGGAGACTGGATTCAGTGCATCAAGAGCCACCACGCACAGACGTATCCAGGACATGGGCTACAACTGTTGCATTCCTCGTGTCAAGCCACTCCTGAACCAGAGACAATGTCAGAAGCGTGTTACCTGGGCTAAGGAGAAAAAGGACTGGACTGTTGCTCAGTGGTCCAAAGTCCTCTTTTCAGATGAAAGTAAATTTTGCATTTCATTTGGAAATCAAGGTCCCAGAGTCTGGAGGAAGAGTGGAGAGGCACAGAATCCAAGTTGCTTGAAGTCCAGTGTGAAGTTTCCACAGTCAGTGATGATTTGGGGAGCCATGTCATCTGCTGGTGTTGGTCCACTGTGTTTTATCAAGTCCAAAGTCAACGCAGCCGTCTACCAGGACATTTTAGAGCACTTCATGCTTCCTTCCGCTGACAAGGTTTATGGAGATGCTGATTTCATTTTCCAGCAGGACTTGGCACCTGCCCACACTGCCAAAAGTACCAATACCTGGTTTAATGACCATGGTATTGTTATGGTTTGTTTTTAGTTGGACCCCAAAGCAGAGACTGGAAACCAGATCGGAACTAAGGCAGAGTTTATTTGAACAAAGAAGGCAGAGAAAGGCAGGCTGTGGAGGCAGGGTGCTGGCTGGCTGGAATTATCCACGAGAAGACACGGACACTGAACACCAGGAACGGGAAGGACATGGCACGGGAAAACAAAACGCAGACGAGCAGCAAGGCACACGGGGGTCTGGGAACACAGAGGGAAAAAACATGGATTAGTAGCTTATAAACAAAAGGACTAGAAAACTGAGGGAATAACATGCAGATGCGCTACCGAACAAGACGGAATTATCTGGCAGCGTAGTGGAGTCAAGACCAGGCTTTTATTGAGAGGTGATGAGCTGAATGAGAGCAGGTGTGCCTTGTCAGCAGCAGCGGGGAAGCCAGCCACACCCCCTGCCACACACATGACCTGCAGGGGAAGAACAGAAAGGGGAGGGGGAGAGAGAGAACACCAAAAACAACCAAACACAGAATCATCACAGGTATCACTGTGCTTGATTGGCCAGCAAACTCGCCTGACCTGAACCCCATAGAGAATCTGTGGGGTATTGTCAAGAGGAAGATGAGAGACACCAGACCCAACAATGCAGACGAGCTGAAGGCCGCTATCAAAGCAACCTGGGCTTCCATAACACCTCAGCAGTGCCACAGGCTGATCACCTCCATGCCACGCCACATTGATGCAGTAATTCATGCAAAAGGAGCCCTGACAAAGTATTGAGTGCATATATATATATGAACATACTTTTCAGTAGGCTGACATTTCTGTATTAAAAATCCTTTGTTTTATTGGTCTTATGTAATATTCAAATTTTCTGAGATACTTGAAATATTTCACTCTGTGTGTAATGAATCTATATAATATATGAGTTTCACTTTTTGAATTGAATTATCAAAATAAATGAACTTTTCCATGATATTCTAATTTATTGAGATGCACCTGTATGCTCCCTTTATGCCACATCATCAGAAAACACCACGTACACTTCCATTGTTATGCAGATGACACCCAGCTGTACATATTTATGAAGCCTGATGAATCTAATCACTTAGTTCAACTTCAGGAATGCGGATGGCCCAGAACTTTTTACTTCTAAATTCAGACATAACTGAGGTCATTGTAATTGGCCCCAAACCTCTCAGAAAAACACTGTCTGACCAGATAGTCATATTGGATGGTATTAGCTTGGCCCCTAGCTCTAGCTTCGAGGGACCTTGTTTATGAGAATATAGGACGAGATGTTGAATATCCCTTGTACGTTTTAGGTCTTCTGCACAATTTAGGTCATCAACTACCAGTAGATGTTAGCAGATGTTAGTGGCCACCAGATGATGTTAGGGACACAATTGTGCACCTTAGCGCCATCAAGTGTTTTGGGCTTGTAATCAAAGATACAGGCCAACCTTGAGGGTACGAGTCTAAATGTAAATCTGACTGGCTACTGGTTTGTATGGCAGTACGATGAAAGCCATGTCTCAGTATATCAGACATCATTACCTCTATGCCTTTTTAAACTAAACACTTTCCCTTTTTTGAAGACAGGACAAGATGGAGAATACGTAATGGTCATTCTGCCGCACTAATTAATGCCTGCCGCCAGTTTATATAATCGGATGTTAGTGACCATCAGCGGATGTTAGGGACATATCTTTAGTTGTTTACCTTAGTGTCATCAGGTGTTTCTGCCTTTTAATCTCAAAACACCCTCTTCTAAGGCAGGCCCACCGCAGGTTGAACAGACCTGGGTGCATATCCCTAGCATTTTGGGGCCCATTTGAGATATTTCTTCTCGATCCAGAGCCATTGGCTGTGGCTGCGGCTGTATTGGTCTGGCGCAGGACTTGTCCATGGAGCCAACCTCCACAGGGCAAGCTATTGCTTTCCAACCTCATTGCTCTGCCTCAAATGCCATGCAAGGCATTTGAGTACCTGATGTCTGTGTCTCTGATACCTGTGTCTCCATGTATACCTACCTTGGGAGAGACGTATTTTACAACCAGTGAGGATGTGCCTGAGGGTAGTTGGAGTTGAGCATAGTGGGCAGGATGGATCTTCGTTCAGCCACTGCTATAGGTTGCTCTAAGCAGAAAGCTAATCCTGCTTGCTTCCATTCCCCACAGGTCCTTCCAGCTGATCTTTCTTTTCTCTATACTTTCCCATTTCTTCCACTGCCCCTGTCTGGCTTGAGTGACAGCCTTCACACATCTTGCTGCCTCTTCCTGATGCCGGATTTCAGGGCTACCAATTTGCTTTGTTCCACAGGGGTTTACTCTGACCTAGACCCAAACCTCTTCTCTGTTGAATGTGGCCCACAATGTCAGCGGGCTGGAGTGCTGCTTTTGCTTGTTGAGTTACATCTTTTGGTGTCCATTTCCGTCCTTTTGTCAATGATGGTCCAACTGCCCATATAGATTTGTCTCGGGACTCTGAGAGGGTCATCTCCAGCCTTGTTTTGGTGCATTTAAGCTCTTCTACAAGATTTGAGATAGGCAGCTCGAGAACACCGTGTCCATACAGGCCGATGTTGCTCAAAAATCTTGTGACCCCTAACGACTTTCTCACATAGGAGTTGATCGTTCTCTCCATGTTCTCAACTTTTGTGATAGGAACGTCAACTACTGTAAGTGGCCAAATCAGTCAGGGTAAAAAAACAGATTGTAAGCACCAGAGCTTTAGCTTGCCAGGAAGCATGGACTTGTCGATGTTCTTAAGACCTCTGTTGACATCCTGCTTCAGTTGCTGAACCTGCTCGCAGTCAAGCTTGCATCTTAGCCTCGTCCAAGGCTTTTTATTGGTTTCTCAGACAGTGTTGGAATGGGTTCTCCATTAATGTAAACCTATGGTCTGATCTCTTACCTTTGCTTATTGAGAAGACCCCCCAACTTTTGTTGCTCGCCACCTACAACCCATTTTGAAGCTCTAATAATCATCTCCATCACCATAGTGAACGCTAGTGGGGAGATAATAATAATAATAATAATAATAACTTTATTTGTATCGCACTTATCTAAGCACTTATCTAGATAGTGCAGCCAGCCATGATGCCCACTTCGAGATGCTGCCATATGGTGGTAATATCTGGTGTTGTGAAGCGGAATTGCCGATCGTCAAAGTAGGCTTTAATCAAATTTATCTTGGGCTCTGGTACTTTGAAGAAGTCGAATGCAGCCCAAGGGACACTATGTGGTACTGAAGGAAGTTCAAGGAAGATGATATGTAGATCTCTCTTCTTACTCTTGGCTGATTGGATTTGGTGCCAGATCATGCTAATGTGTTCTAAACATCCAGAGAAACCTGGAATTCCAGCTTTTTGGACCGTATCCACCAGCTTGTTTTTCACCAGATTACTTGTCAGCTTTTGGGCTATGACGCGAAAGAAGATCTTGCCTTCTACATTGAGGAGACTGATGGGTAGAAATTGGCTAATGTTTCAGGATTCCTCCTCTTTGGGTATCAGTACTCCTCCAGCTCTGCGCCAGGCTTTGGGTATTGTTTGCTTCCCCCATGCCACTCTCATTAATTGGTTTCATTAATAATTAATTGGAGACATGTTTGACCAGGACATGTCATTTGACCCACTTCAAAACAAGTCTCTAGGACAGCTTTCTTCCACCTGTGAAATATTATGAAAATTAGAAACATCCTGTCTCAGAAGGATGCTGAGAAACTAGTCCATGCATTTGTTACCTCTAGACTGGATTACTGTAACTCTATATTGAGGATGTCCCAGTAAGTTTCTGATACACCTCCAGTTGGTCTAAAATGCTGCAGCACGAGTGCTGACAGGAACTATAGAAGGAGAGATCACATTACTCCTGTCTTAGCTTCTCTGCATTGGCTCCCTGTAAAATTCAGAATAGAATTCGAGATCATGCTCCTCACATACAAAGCCCTTAACAATGAAGTCCCTTCATATATCAAAGAGCTATACAAATATTGTTCAAATAGATCATTTCGCTCCCAAAACACAGGCTCTCTTGAGGTTCCTAGAGTCTGTTAAGACCAGAATGGGAGGTGGAGCTTTCAGCTACCAGGTTCCTCTCCTGTGGAACAAACCATAACCCTAACCCCCCCACTATGGGTCTAGGAGGCAGACACCATCTATACATTTAAGGTTAAACTTAAAATGATCCTTTTTGATAAGGCCTATAGTTAAGGCAGGATCAGGTGAGTCCTGAACTATCCCTTAGTTATGCTGCTATAGGTCTGACTGCTGGGGGAACTCCCATCATGCTCTGACCAATTCTCCCCTTCTTTCTGTCTCTCTCTGCCCCCACATTTATTTTTTTTACTACATGTGTTCTGGCTATCGTTCCTCCTTTGCATATTAAGGCCAGTCAGACGCCATATGAGACTTCCAACAGGCACATAGTTATCATTTTCTTACCATGAGTTGAACTGATGCAGGTCCCGTTGCACAGATGAGGTGGATAAATGTTCGCATATAGTTTGAATGTGTGTATATGAGGTGGCCTTACGTTTAGTTCCAATCAAATGTAGCTTAATGTACAGTCAGTAAATTATGTAAAAGTTCAAAGTAGCAAAGTAATATACGGTAATTAAAGATAATCAACAAACTTAGGAGCATGCGGTTGAAAGACTGTTGCTATGCTGGTTCCATTAACCTTTCTCTCTCTCTCTCTGCAGATATCTCTGACTCCAGAGCTGCAGGATTCAGACACCAACTATTATTATTATATGAATTGATGCTGCTATTGTTAATAACATCTTTACATCCATAATTATCACTATTATTGTATTCATTATAACAACTAGTCAGAGCTGAAACCTGACGGTACACAACTGTTCCTGGTCTCCCTCTCCTCTCTCCCCCTCTCCTCCCCCTCCCCTTATCTCTCTCTTTTCTCTCCCCTCTCCTCCCCATTTTCCTCTGCTCACCCCAACCGGTCGAGGCGATGGCCGCCCACATTGAGTCTAGTTCTGTTGGGGTTTCTTCCTGTTGAAGTGCTGCTCATTGTGCAAACTATTGGGGTTCTCTATAATTGCACAGTGCAGATGATGCCGATGTGTTGTTGCTCCTAGCACTTGATGTAGATGACTTGCTGCCTGTTTTTCACTGTAGTGTTCTCATGCAGTGTGTCGTAACTCTGACTAAACACCAAGGTAAACCAGAGGTAATGAAGACAGACTCGTAGTAAGGTAGACCATTTACTTGTAGACTTCCTCATTAGCATGCTGTGATGAAAACTGTAAATAAACAATACAAAATATTCAGCGTCTGTTACATATTACATTGTACATAGTTGTAAATATACATTGCTGCTTTGCACTGCAGGTGGCAGTTACAATAGCTGCTAGCGTGGCTGGTAGCTGGTACACATTGGTAAATAAACAGTTTTTAAGTAACTTATCAAAAATCATTTTAACTAAATATTGGTTAATATATCATCTTTAACATGTCTAACAAAAAATAAATACACTTACAGCATTGGCTCTATGATGCTTTCGGATTGGATACAAGTGGATTATTTCTCAGAACATACACAACATGTCTGTCTGGTTTTTAATGCACAACCAGGAAGCCCTAAACAGGAAGTTGTTAAACCGGAAGTTGCTTAAACCATGACGTAAATGGACAAATTATATTACTTTTTAAGTTATTATTCATCTTTCATTTGTAACTAAAAATAGGCACCAACAAATAATTTAAAGAAAAATGAATGCCTTAAGGGCAACACATCATGAGTGCGTGTCTGTGGTGTTTTGTCAAAAATTCTATATTTTCTTGTGAAACATTATCCAATCTGCACCAAACTTCACGTTTGATAAAAATCCCGGCTTGAACACATCTACATGCCAATATTCAGTCATACTCATAGCGGCCCCACTAGCAACAAGAAATAACATGTTTTATACTGTGATGTACTCCTAACAAGTTGACCACATCCAATTGAAATTTGTTCAGAAGACTGTTTAGACATGGTAGATGATAGGTTATGAATGTTTTGCGTTTTTGTTGAAGGCTGTTGCCATGGCAATGCACTGATAGATGATGTTTAGTTTTTACAATTTATCACATTTTCGGGCGGCTAAACATGCTCGAATACTAATGAAACTCACGTTGGAAATGATAAACATTTACTTCCAATATGGGTTTTGTATATGAGTGTGGGAAAATGGCTCGATAGCACCCCCAACAAAATACATTTCACATTTTACCAACATGTATGAAAATCGGTAGGTATATGTACCATGTCTAGACTTACAAGAAAGCCTCTCGGACCTGTACCCTAAATTGAACAGGAAGTTGGTGATGTTGATTGTGGTGTACAATATTTGCTTGGTTTTTGCTATTGGCAGGCATTCAATTTTGGTTAGTGGAAACCGGATATAGTGATCAACCGTTTATATGGACCAAAGAGCTTGGGACAGAATCGTTCTTCTACAAATGTGTAACCAAGTACTCCACTTACACTGTTCATGTTGGGTCTTTTCATCCACATTTTTTACCAGTTCTGTCAGTAATTTAGTGCTCCTCTCTGTCTCTATCGTTCGCGCTGCACACTGCCAACGGAATTGAGCCAAACCAACAAATGCCCAGCTATGAAGAAAGATTTTACTCGTTTAAGAAAAGTATCGATCATTATGTGATGATCAGTGTGAATTTGTGTGTGTGTCAGAGAGAGAGAGACAGAGGGAGAGGTGAGAAGCAGAAGTCAGTGTGTGTGTGTGTGTGTGCGTACACATGTGCCGTTACCTTTCCTTTAAGTTCCAAGAGTTTCATACAGAAGCCACGCAATTCGGTTATTGTAATCGATCGCTTATAGTGAACAATTTGGCCCAGGAGAAACATGGTCACTTTAAGTGGTTTCCACTGTATAATCAAATAAGTTATTTGACTTCCATATCCCATCTTCTAACATGGATGGGGCAAAGTTTCTGACCTGTACTGCAGCCAGCCACCAGGGGGTGATTGAGACGCTTTGGCTGAACTTTTGGGAGCCGTCCAGTTGTACATCTAAATATACAGTATATGGGTGAAACAAATAAAACACCTAATAATTTATTTTGTGTGGGATCACTGCTGAATTTGCAAGCTGATAAAAGGTGAGGATTATTTTAACAAGTTGTTCTGGCTATGAACATGAAGAAATACTCTTCTCCACTCAAGACTGATGACTCAAACCTGGAAAACCAACCATAAGTAGCAAAATCACAACCATCTGAGAAGAGAAACAGCTTGAGCTATCACATTAGAGAGGTTAGAGATATGTATTCAATAATCTATGGGCCTTAAAGGATTTTATAAAAATTTTAATAACAGATTACTTCACACATGATTCAGATCACATGAAATACATGACACTTACATTTCTATTCAGACATCATTCAGATTTATATGGTTCAAAAAGCGATATAAGATTTGAGCTTGAGAAATAATGTTCTGGAATATAAGTTTGATAGTATACTTGTGTAATGTCTGAATACAAATTTAACACACAACATAGCGACTGTAGATAATAAAAATATTTTCTTTAAACATGTTTGTCCATATTTAATGAGACATTAAGTTCCAAAACACTGAAGTAATGTCACACAAACCAGTATTTACAGCCACTAATATTTGAGGATGTGTAATTTCCACAGGACACACTGGGAACTTTAAGGGCACTTGCAGTGATACTTGGAAAGGCCACAAAGACTACATAATCAGAGACTGAATTCCAGTGACACATCGAGTTTAAATCTACAAGTTTCTTTCTTATATATGACTTTTAATTCATTTAATTACAATAATTATTATACATAAATGCAGTAAAACATTAAATCAGTCCATCACCTTTGTAGTCTAAAATCATCAATATTTACTGTAAGGGTTATGGTATGTTTATCAATGAGAGGAAAAAAAGTTATTTGAGGATATACCAGAAATCTGAGTGGGTGTTCCACCGTGCATGTTTGATGAGCAAATAGGAACAATTCAGGTTCAGTGAATACTATCAGAATTGTACAATCACATGGGTTCATTATTTTTGTGACAATTAATTTAGTTGCTGATACATTTTCAAATAGTTCTGTAGTTAATGAATTGACTACTTGTTTCAGCTATAATGAACAATGTTGACAATTGCAAAAAAGTTTCTTAGCAACTCATTAGCACTTTCGGACTAGCTAATTAAATAAACATGCTAAGAGGCTTGATCAATTAAATCACAAATTTCCTTTACCAACATATTAACCACTAGGTAGGGTATTCGGCATGTAAGATTTGTAGCGCTTACAATAATGATCATTTTGTGCCTTCAATCACAGGTGTGTGGTCACAATGCAAAGTTTTACACTCGAAGACCATACAGACACTTCTCCTGCAGAATGTGTTTGGCTTCTAGAGTTTTGGACGCAGAGATCCGACCACAGGTTTGTCTGAGCAGAAATCTTTCCACCAGGAAGGACGGTCCAGCACCTGGCTGCCCTGCAACACTGTTGACCATAGGTTTTTGTAAAGCTGTGTGGAAGAGAAAGAAGTAGATGAGTCCGAGTAGTTTTTATGCTCTCTTTGTTGAAAAAGGTCTAAATGCCTCAACCCAACTTGTTTCTTTCACAGACACTGAAATAAAGTGCTGAACTGTCTACATTTCTTCTGGCAGATAGATACACTCTACACTCAAAAAATGTGATGATTGTTTTTTTTTTTCACTTTATATTATTTTTTAGATCAAGTTAACATAAAGTTAAAATTATAAAATTTATGAGGTTAACATATTTTTTTTTCTGTCAGTTAGGCTTGAGATACTTCTGGTATTCTGAAGGTGGCAGTGATGCAACCCCAGCTGCCATAAAACCCAAAAGAAGAAGAAAACTGCACGTGCGCAAGGGGCGCATGAAGAGAAACAACCCCCTGCTTTAAAAATGGGTTAGTGGGGACTTGCTGCTTCAGGTATTAGTGAAACTAAACAAAGACTCAGGAGGTCCGTAAATTTGCAGGACTGTTTGATGCCCAAACACTGCACAATGGTTTAAACTACCATGAGACAGGACTTACAACTTTGAAAAACTAATAAACTGGAAGCCACTGTTATATTTGTTGTTGCAGTGACGGCTAGTGTGCTACCAATGCAGCACCTTGGCAGAAGTTGTCACATTTCACTCTGGTAAATCTTCCATTATCAGTGATCTGTGAATTGCACCCTCATGTGTCTGGCTACGTACTGCAGGCTATTATGGCAGCTGTAATTAAACCTCTGCTTATCTTCCATTATGCTACAAAGTGTTTATTCTAATCAATGCTGCAAATACCCTTATCTTTCTGTTGTATATATTACAACAAACAAAAACAACAACAAAAACAGTAAACAAAGACATATCAGGCAAGACCCAAAATAAAAAAGTGAATTGAATATTGCACTTGCCCTAAGACACTTAAAATGAAAGTGTTAAATATGCTAGTCAAGTGCAAGGGTTATAAGTAGGGCTGTCAAAATTAACTTAAGTTAATTTTTTTAACGCATAAACGCATGCGCAGAATGACCCGCTCCATGTACCCATACCCGTCCCCACTCATTCACTCAGAGCGACACACGCAGTGAGATCATAGCTCGTTCACGTTAAGCAGGCGGTCAGTGACTTTGTAGAAGAACAGTGAAACACAGAGTTTCTCTGGTCTCAGCTGCTCAGTGATCAGCGCCGCTGCGTCATGATCAGAGCAGAAGCTGCAGTAGGTTTGTATCGAGCTGGAGTTTCTGTTTCCTCCTCCACTCTGCTCTCACTTGAACTAATAAACACTCATCACTAGTTATCAGGACCTGATCAGCACATGAAGTAACTTAGTGTTTGTTTGATTCGCTCCAGAGTTTATGAGACTGAATATAAACATCATGAAAAATGACTCGTCAACATTTTGTGCTCAGTACAATACGAGACGTGACGCTCACAGTCAGGACTCAGTGTTAAAATGAGTGGAGCGACACGCAGACATGATCCGACTCCATCGATTCATAACCAAACACATGACCGTACGTTTGTCCCCTAAATCATCCCAAGAAAAAATGAACTATGAACATGAACTAGTTCTTTTTAGGTGTGAACTGGCTCACCACTGCTTCTACAGATGGCCTCAGATTCAGATTTCACATTCACATTTAATTGTGTAAAGGTTTGGTTGTTTGTTTGATTTAAAAAAGAAAAGAAAAAAGTTTTATTCAACCATCCTATATTTGCTAAAAAAACCAAGAGCAAAGGCTAAGTTGCCCCAATTCTTCTCTAAAGGAGTCAATCTCATCCAAGTATATTGCAGGCAGGGCAGTCATACCGGTGTAACAAGCTGAAAATTACTGTATCATCAGAAAATTTGATAATGTGATTATTTGGCCGGCTGCTCCTACATTTGTTAGTATACAGTGTGTATGGGAAAGGAGAGCTCACGCAGCCTTGTGGTACACCTGTGCTACAGTATTTGACGCTGGAAAGTGAGCTATTTACCTTCACCTGCTGGGATCTGTTGGTTAAGAAAAGAATAAAACCATTTAAAAATGAAATGATTAAGTTTCATGTTGTTTAACATCTGGACCAGCAGGTAAGGTTGGATAGTGTTAAAAGCTGAAGAAAAGTCTACAAATAGGACCCGAGCGTCTTGGGGTTCTCTAAATGTTTAGTGATTAGATGCGTCACACTTGCGACTGCATCCTCCGTGCTCCGTCCCTGCCTGTAGGCAAATTGGAGGGGGTCTAAACTCGAAACAACATCCCCCTTGAGCATATTCACAATGATCTTTTCAAAACACTTCATAACCACAGATGTAAGAGCTACTAGTCTAAAGTCATTGTTAGTAGCCGGACATGATGTTTTTGGCACTGGAGTGATAATAGATTACTTCCAGAGCTCAGGGACAGTGTGGCTGTTCAGGGACTGTTGGAAGATAGGAACCCAACCAGCAGTTAGTTCTAATGCAAAGCTCTTTAGGAGGATTGCAGGCATGCCATCAGGACCTGTAGATTTCTTATTACACACTCTGCTAAAGACACATTGTACCTGCTGTGGTTCAATTATCCGACAGTGGGAAGCGTAATAGGCGGTTGTAGCGTCTAAGGCCACAGAGACTGGAACAACATGTACGGATTAGGAAGTCGTACTTATCAGATAGATTCCAATTTGTTAATGTTAACAATGATTCCTCCATGCACACAAAAGTTAGTCATCGAGTTCCACAAGGTTCTGTCCTTGGACCGATACTTTTCACTTTATATATGCTTCTTCTAGGCAATCTAATCACTTTGTTAAACTTCAGGAATGTCTCAAGAACATCAAGGCCTGGATGAGCCAGAACTTTTTTTTTTACTTATTTTTACTTCTAATACGGACACATCTGATCAGTGCCCTTAACACCTCAAAGAAACATGTCTGACCAGATGTCACCTTGTATGGTATTAGCTTGGCCGCCAGCTCTACTGTGAGGAACCTTGGAGATATGTTTGACAAGGACATGTCACCTGTGCAATATTATGAAAATTAGAAGGATGTTGAGAAACTAGTCCATGCATTTGTTACCTGTAGACTTGATTCTTAAAATTCTTTATTATCAGGATGTCCCAGTAAGTCTGTAAAAAGCTTCCAGTCGGTCCAAAATGCTGCAGCACAAGTGCCAACAGGAACAAGATGGAGTAGTCATATTACTCCTGTCTTAGCTTCTCTGCTTTGGCTCCCTGTATAATTCAGAATATAATTCAGGTTTCTGCTCCTTAGAAACAATGCCCTTAACAATGAAGCTCCTTCATATATCAAAGAGCCCAAATAGATCACTTCACTCCTAAAACAGAATAAGAATATCAGAGTAAGCCAAAAAGAGGCAGAGTAGGGCAGGTCATATCTGTGTTTATCTTCCTGTTAAAAAAATATCACCTTCCCTTTACCTGAACTACTGATTAACCAAACTCATTGTAAAACGTAACTAAATTCCGCCTCTGAGGACATTCAAATATGAAGCGAAATACCCAAATAAAAATATCAGCAGACGTTTCATGTTGTTCTGCTACCTCTGTGCTGCTACCATGAAAAATGATGTGAAGTTTATAAAGGTGGCACACTCTTGCCTACCCTGTCTCTAGCAAATTAACTGATGCATATGAGAGAACAAAATTACTGGCCCATAGACAAGTGAGTTGACTCAAACTGCATCATCATACAGCTGCATCATCCTGAAGTCTGTGGGCTACAAAATACTGACAAATACTACACAAAGACAAACACTACTATAACAGACATGTTTATTTTTTTGCAGCATTTAGTTTTAATGTTTACACCGCAGGTTTCCCACTGCAATGTTATCATAAAGGTTGACAGTAGCAAGTGTGTTGTTTGATGTTTTAAAAACTAGAAAAGCACTCACACACAATAGAGCGCATACCTCTGCCAAGGCCCAACAATTCCCTGAAATTCCATCAAGCTGCACTAAATTGTACACACTCATAGATATCAGTTCCATACCTTAAATACCTTATCCAGGCATTATTCCCTGGGACAATGGTGGAAACATCCAAAAATTCCCAATCTTGCAATCTTAAAGAAGGTGAAAAAACTAATTCCTGGATCCACACCAAAATTTAATAGATTCTTGACCCATACTGCATCCTTCCACAAAGTTTCATGGTAATCCATCCAGTAGTTTTTGTATCATGCTACTAAATAACAAACAAACACTGATAAAAACATAACCTCGTAAAAATGCAAACTTGTTTTGTTAGACCACAATGTTAACAAAAGGAATGTTGTGTTGGATTTATATGTGAATCAAGTGGTTAAGAACTTAGTGTTGGACTATGCTGATCTATTATGTTGCTTAAAATAATGTAAAATATATATTTACGGCTGCAACTAATCACTGTTTGTTGCTGCTGTGTTGGTGAAATAAGGAATTGACAGAAATATGTTGGATGTACAGAATTCATTTGTGTGGGACCTGTTGACAGACTAGAATTATGTAAAACTAGCAGGTATAAAATATCAAATTTGTTGACAAACTAATTAATTTAAGTCAACCTTTACATTTTTGGAGGTTAGGTGAATATGGTATATATCCAGGTCATTTTAAACACACCACATACTGTAGATAAACAAAAACCTAAATGAACAGTGAATAGTATAGACAGGATCCAATGCAGATTATAAATTATGATTTCCTAATTGATATACTGCATACACTCATTAGGTTTGTCACAACAAATGGGTTACTTTTCCTCTTGCTGAAGATAATCATCTCAGTTGTGTTCCATAAAAACCTTTAGGATTTGTGTTAGTATTGCATTATTTATAAAACTTTTCAAAGGAAGCTATTACCTCCGTTACATTCTGTGGTATAATCTTCTATATGTGCCCCAAATGGCTGATATGATTTTGGCCTCATGCAGTCTAAGTCTAGATATAGAGAACTAGTGGGATGTTGGTTGGTTGGTAAGGATCTGTAAAAGGTTTGAACACAGATGCTCACGGTTTACTACAAGAAACCAGAGATAATTTACAGCTGACAACTTCAGACTAACGTCAGCTTTAGGATAAAAAAATTCAGCTTCTATGCCACACTCTATATTCTCATCAGATATTTTTATATTTTTTCTTTCAGAATAATCAAGTTATGGTTGTGCCATATATTGACCAAATGAAAAAGACCACCTTTCAACAACACTCACTATGGTATGACATGACAGCTCTTTGGTTTCTGTGTTTGTGTGCATTACCTGTCCATCAGCATTACCAATGGGTGAGTTGAGGATGAAATCAGTGGGTGCAAATATGTCCACCAATGCTACTGCATCGTCTTTTAGCTGGAAAAGAAACAGAGAGCAGATCAGGTTAAGTTTATGTGAGGTGGCTGAGCCACATCTACTAGTGCCATAATTTCCTCATTTAGCTTTATGAAGACAGGTAGAAATTAGGTAGAGCACAAGGATTACGGAAGCGTATCACAAAATACTATACTAAACTAGTACTAAACAATTTACAGCAGCTTCAGAAATATCCCTTTTTGCGCACTTTGTGTTTGATCATTCACACCAACTCTTCCAGGATGTCAATTCAATTCAATTTTATTTGTATAGCGCCAAATCAGAGAGCGACCGTGACACGAGGAGAGCTACACAGGGCCGTAGAAGGGCATCAATCAGCAGCAGTACCAGTATCTGCTCCTGTGCGAGGAGGAACAGGAGGAGCATTGCCAGAGCCCTACAAAATGACATTCAGCAGGGTAATGGTGTGCATGTTTCTGACCAAACTGTCAGACTCCATGAGGGCCCGACGTCCTCTAGTGGGACCTGTGCTCACAGCCCAGTACTGTGCAGCTTGATTGGCAATCGCCAGAGAACACTAGAATTGGCAGGTCCGCCACTGGCGCCCCATTGCCTTTACAGATGAGAGCAGGTTCACACTGAGCACATGTGACAGGCGTGAAAGAGTCTGGAGACGCCGTGGTGGATGTTATGCTGCCTGTACCATCATCCAGCATGACCGGTTTGGAGATGGGTCAGTGATGGTCTGGGGAGGCATATTCTTGGAGGGTTGTACAGACCTCCATGTCATAGCCAAAGGTACCCTGACTGCTGTTAGGTACTGGGAAGAAATCCTCAGAGCGATTGTCAGAGCTTACACTGGTGCAGTGGGCCTTGGGTTCTTCCTGGTGCAGGACAATGCCTGGCCTCATGTGGCCAGAGTGTGTAGGCAGTTCTTGGGTGACGAAGGCATTTATGCCATTGACTGGCCCTCAAGTTCCAACTAAATCCAACTGAGCAACTGTGGGACATATATACATACACTCAACAAAAATATAAATGCAACACTTTTATTTTCAAAGATCTAAAGTTCCTTCTGTGCACACAAAAGGCGTATTTCTCTTTAATTTTAAAAACGGTCAAAAAATGTCTCAGGGAAGCTCACCCAAGTGCTCGTCGGCCTCATCAGGGCCTTGACCTGACTATAGTACATCGTCATAATCTTGATTGGGCAAATAATAATAATAATAATAAAAGTTCCTGGTTTACACTGTATCAGGCAGATGCCAGACAGCGGGTAAGGCATCGGGTGGGCAAGCGGTTTCCTGACTTTGATGTTGTCAACAGAGTGGCCAATGGTGTTAGTAGTGCTATGGTATGGGCAGGCATAACCTATGCACAATGAACACAGGTGTTTTTTATTGATTGCAATTTGAAAAACTATGATAAGGTCCTCAGGCCTAATGTCATGCCACTCATCTGTCGCCACTGCCTCCTGTTGCAGCATTATAATGCACAGTCTCATGTTGCAAGAATCTGTACACAATTCCCGAAGCTGAAAACATCCCAGTTCTTGCATGGCTTGCATACGAACCAGACATGTCACCTATTGAGCATGTTTGGGATGCTTTGGATTGCCGTGTTCGTCAGCGGGTTCTTATTCCTGCCAATATCCAGCAACTTCGCATAGCCATTAAATAGGAATGGACCAACATTCCAGAGACCACAATTAATAACTTGATCAACTCTATGGGTAGAATTTGTGTCGCACTGCGTGAGGCAAATGGTGGTCATACCAGATGCTGACTGGTTTTCGGCTGTCCCCTCCTTATAACTTATTAATTAGCATATTTTGATATGTCACACATTTTTTTTAACAAATGGATTTTTAGCAAACTTGAGAACAAGATTTGAGAGATATAAGCCTTTTGTTTGCATAGAGAAAACCCTACATCTTTTATTTCAATTCATGAAATAAGGGAGTGAAAACAAAGCTGTTGGGTTTATATTTTTGTTGAGTGTATTCACATACACATGCATGTTTCTTTTTAATATTTAAGATTTTGCTGAAGCTATAGGCTTGTGTAGATCAGTCACTCGTGAAGACCATCATCATTTACCCCCAAACCCCTACATTGAACAGAGCATACAACAACCAGCAGAGAAAGCTGAATCGCAGGCTGACGGCCCAGAGAAATGCGCTTCCGGTGTGATCAGCCAGGCGCCTGCTTACACGATAATTGACGCTTCGCAGAGCTTCCGCCTCCGGTGTGTCCCTAGTGTTAGTGTATCTTATGCAAATGAGAAGTACATGGATATGGTGAAAGACTGAGACAGACAGGAAGATAGAGAGAACAATGTTCCTGTACCTGGGAGCAGAGAGTGAGAATGGCCATCTGAACCAACTCTGCTGGCTTCCTTCCACTCATGTAATTACCTTGAAAAGAACAAGTGCCATGTCACAAATACTGAGTCAACACAACCGAATCGATCATCTTCATTTCTGTGTATAAATGCAATATAAAGAGGACAGTACATACCCTGATACAGTGTGGCCATGTGGTTGCTGAGGCTCCACAGGCCATACAAGGCACACAGTTTGCTTAGCACTGGTCTGAGACAAGCTGGCGTGGTCGGATCCATTGTCTGTTCATGAAACCTCCGGAGGCAGTTTTGTTCGATGTAGGCAATGGCAAGGGAACGACAGTAGTATACCTAAACACAAAAAACACAGGGGATGAATTTGTAGAATAACATTTTTATTTCCACTCACTTTACTCAAGTGAGGAAATAGAAAATAAAGCCACTCTAATGCCACAGAGTTAATGGGTAAGTGGTACTTTTATGGTAATCAGTTTACACAGCAACATGGGTCTGAGTTCAAACCCAGCTCAGAAACAATTCTGTATGGATTTTAAATGCTCTCGCCTTGTTTCCTCCCACAGTCCAAACACATGCAGGCTCATTTGAGACCCTATTTTGCCTGTAGGTGTGAATGTTTTTTTGACTGTTTTTTTAGATTCTTCCCTGTGATAGACTGGCGACCTGTTAAGGGTGTCAACCCACCTCTCACCCAGAGTCGATTGGGGTTAGCTCCAGCTGCAATGAAAGGATAAGCGGCATAGCCAATGGACGGATGGATTAATGGATGTCACTGTCATTAGTATCCAGTCTCAAACTAGAGCATCCAGCCTAGTAATGATGAGCGAGTAACGCCATTATCTGTATCTGTATCTGTTCAACTTACTTAATTATCTGTATCTGCCATTGGGAGGGGCTTAAACTTGAAGTGGGAGGGACCTAACTAAAGGTTGGCATTTTAAGCCTGACATGGATATGGGTTGATCAGAAATTGCTATATTCAGAACAAGTTTTTTATAAATTTCAGTGAATAAACTTCAGTTAATCAATGAACACAACACATGCATTATTAAG
The DNA here is from genome assembly GCF_022539355.2 of Hippoglossus stenolepis. Classification (NCBI taxonomy): domain Eukaryota; kingdom Metazoa; phylum Chordata; class Actinopteri; order Pleuronectiformes; family Pleuronectidae; genus Hippoglossus; species Hippoglossus stenolepis. Next base: position 16,774,932 of record NC_061505.1, on the reverse strand, counting down.
AAGTATTAAGTAAAATGCAGGTTTTCATGCTCAACAAACTCAACGAATTTTTCATACTCATACTCATACTTTCATACTTTTAATGATTTAAATTATTATTATTATTTTTAATTACATTTAAAGATCACTTTTTTACTACCTGTTGTAGTTTATTTTTTGGGGGGTGCTGTATTTCGTATTTCTATACAAAGTAAAACACTCTGTGGTGTGGTTGTGTGTGTGAGTGAGAGAGCGCTCACTCCGTGTGCGTCTAGCCTGGCATGGCCCACTCTGACTCAGCCAGTGGAGCCGCCTGGCTCTCACTCACTCGGCTTGTGGAGAGGAGCGCTAGCTCCGTGTGCATCTAGCTGGGCTGGGTGCACTGAACTTTTTATAGGCTCTGTAGGGGAAGAGCTCTGTGTGTGGCTGGCCTATCAAGGAATGATGTGGACACAGCTATTCAATGAGGATTTTCATTCATCACGAGTACGGTTATCGATTAGTCAGACTAGCTGCAGTAGTTGGGATAACAATAGCCATGTTAGCTACAGCTAGCTCTTATCTCATCTCAGAGTACAATTAGTTGAATACTTAAAGCATAGGTCCACATATCCTTTATCTGGAGTGATCTCTTCAAATGCATCGCACACATTCAGAGAACAAAACGGAGAGACACATATTAACATTCCTTTCATTAATGTGCTTTGTTTCCCTGCACATCTTGGCCAGTCGGACCACCTCTCACTGCTCCTCGCCCCAGCATAAACCCCCATCAGGAGGAAAACAAAGCCCATAACAAAAATCATCAAACTTTGCCGGAGACAGCTCTGTCTCAGCTAAAAGACTGCTTTGAACACTCCTCAGGACAAAGAGGAGCACACACTGCATACACTGTAATGTTCTGTATCACAAGCTGTGCTGATAATGTCAAAGTTAACAAACTTATCCAAGTTTTTCAAAACAAGAAACCGTGATTGATGACTGAAATACAGTCACTCATCAGAGACCTCCAACATTGCTTTCAGGTCTGGTGACAGAGCTCAGTACAATGTAGCCAGAGTGAACCTGAGGAGAGGCATCAGAGCTGCCAAAGAGGGAAATAGAGGACCTCTTTAAGGACAGTAACTCACGGCGGCTGTGTCAGGGAATCCAGAACTTCACAAATTACAGGGGCAGCAACACCACAAATGTTAAAGCTGATGCCTCACTGGCAGAGGAATTAAATAACTTCTCTGCAGTGTCTGAGATTAAACATCTCATCACATTTATTATTCTTGTTATATTTGGAGAGTACCTTGTGTATATGTTCATTCCATGTGAGCTGAGCAACAAACCACATACCTAAACACCTCAAGACTTCCACTTGCTCTATTCTTTATACATACTTACTGTGTATCAACACCTCTCTTTCTAGTGAACACTAATGCCCCCATGAATATGATACTTTTTCTACCACATCAATTGCCTCTTGTATTTTTCCCATAATAATATTCCTTCCCCTTTTCCACAAGGCTCCATCATCAGCAAAGAGCAACCGCCCAATATCACCCTGAGCTTGAGAACACATCATTAATCATAATGGAAGACAATATTGTACAAATGATACTGCCCTGAGGAGTACCATTTTCCACGATATATATTCCTGATAAAGCTGTCCCAATTCTTACTTGAATAAATCTATCAAATAAAGAGTCTCTGATCCAATTATATGTCCTACTCGCTACAAACCATATCCTATGCCTTTTGTACATCAAAAAACACTGCGATCACAGACCCTTTATTAACTTGTGCTTTCTGTTTCTAAGCATATGACCGGGTCATAAGATTCCTCTGCTTTTCATATAAAACGCTAATCTTTTTGTAATCATCTTTCCCATTACCTTTCCTATATGTAATGTAAGTGCTATTGTCCTATAGTTCATTGGATTTGATGGATCCTTCTCTGGCTTAGTATTATCCCTTCTCTCAAGAAATCCCAGAGATCAGCTGATCTTGTCCTCTCTTGCTCTCCTCAGTCAAGTTATTAGAACTATGGATTTGAATAAGTGCTTTCGCTATCATCTCTACCAATTCGATTTCTTCCCTTATAAATGTAGCACATCCACCTCCTATTACATCTAGTAGTATATCCCATTATTCTGAAATCCAAATTAGGTCTCAACCATGTTTCCTGTTCACAAATAATGTCTGGTTTACCGCTTGAATGTTATATTAAATTTTAATAAATAAGAAAGAAATAGTCTTGAGTTTTCAACAACAATGCTGTGAAACATTCACTGCATGATCAGACTGCCTCTGTATGCGAGAGAAAACGTCTGCTATAAGATTTCTCCTCTGCTCTTATTTGTGCAACAAGCGTGAACATGATAGCAGAGCTGGGATGTCGATGTTTTTGACCGATGGTGTAGGATGTTTGGTTTGTTTTGCACCTTAATTCTTGTTTTAAGGCAACTCTGATTTTGTCTTGTTTTTTAACCTGTTTAACTTGTGCATCACCTTGTGTGTAGCTGCTTTCAGACATGCGCTAAAGACACATTTACTGAAAACTTCCCAAGAGACTTGGGAAGTTTTCAGTAAGAGTTTGTGAGAATGCAAATGTATTTCGGAATTCCAAAGTTCATGCCTGAAAACAGTGTGTGTACTTGTACAGATATCTTTGTGAGGACCATTTTGAGCCTACAACCTACAGTGTGTGCACTTGTGTGTGTTACCTGGCTGTTGTTACAGGCCTCAAACTCATCCTTGCCTAAAGCCCTCTGCTGTTCTAGCCTCTTCTGACTCTCTTCCAACAGGAAACACACCAGCCAATTATATGCTGCCAGTGGCACTGATATGAAAGACAAAAAGATAACACAGTATAATGAGAAAGAAATTTGAAAACACAATTAAATTGAATTTTGTATGAGCAATACTTCTGTACTGGGAGAGATCAATTTTTCATTAGATATAATTAGAACCTCCCAAATTTAGTAACTGGACTTTCGCACCATTTCTTACATTTCAACATTTTCTCGTATAAAATACTTTAGATATTGATACACCTCTTCATTTATATTAGACACTTTCTTTTCTCATCGACATTGTTATTTAATTGATTGCTCTGCAGATGAACAGATGTTTCTGTCAATACCTTGTTGCCTCAAGTTCGATTTTTACAATGAACAATGTTTTCTGAATTCTAGTTTTGTCAAAAAAAGTTTGTAGTCAAAATTTCAAGTTAAACCAATCTGCACCAGCTGAAATAATAAAATACCTGCAGAGTCCATACACTCCTCCATTGTTGTTTGTGTAAATTTGCTTCCCAGAATCTTCTGGAAATCATCAAGGAAATCCACAGTATGAAAGGGAGACTCAATCCGCATACCATCTGTAACCAGACAATACAGAATTTGATGCTGTACAAACTAATCGAAGATTTCATGTTAATTCATCATGCATTATGAAACTGATAAGCCAGTCAGTATCACAGGCATGTGGAGCCATTATGTGGCTGTGTTTTTGTTTCCACTAAGGTCTATGTATCGATGTAATTGTACTTACATTTGGTCCAACAAACTCCTGAGTAAAACAATTAGTGACCTATTAGTTACACCAATTGACTAAAATTTGAAAAGTGCCTCACCAGACTTGACATACTGTGGAGGGACACAAATCCATTTCTTCATTGCACTCTATAGATCCGACCGTGAGTGTGATTTACGACATACACAAAATATGAATGTGTACATAACATTTGTAAATGAGGCCACTGGTCTCAAATGTTGTTTTAGAGTCCAAAAACTGCTTTGACATTGTAAACCACAGCAGCACTAGTAACTGGAAAGCATCATGCCAATGAATAAGCATTATAATCACCAATCGGCACAGTAACTTTATATTTAGAGTCTCTCAGTGAACTGAGCACTGACCATGATGCTTGGCATGGAGCCAGCTGAGCAAGTAGTTGCTGGTCTGCTGCAGCAACAGATTATTGTCTCCTTCATATGTGCAGTTTGGGTCATTGTCATCCCGAAGATCACCCAGCCGATTCACTGAAAGACAGACAACTCAAGTTAGGCATTTGAGTGTGTGTGTGTGTGTGTGTGTGTGTGTGTGTGTGTGTGTGTGTGTGTGTGTGTGTGTGTGTGTGTGTGTGGTTAAAAAAATTCAGAATATTATGAAACTGTGGCAGGACAAATAAGACTATAGGGGGCCTCCACTGTCTAGGTAATGAACGAAAGCACTGTTATATGTGAATATGTGTGTGATTGAGACTGACTGGCCAGGTATCCATGTCCACCGCAGGCCTCCCTGCATTCTTGAATCCCCTTCTGAGCAGTCCATGAACCCAATGGTTTACTGGAGCAGCCTATGGCATGGATCTCCCTGCCCATCTCTGCCTAGTAAACACATACAGCCAGGCCAGACCATAATTATTTTTGCTCCTCAGTCTCTGAGCTCAGCACAGTCAATTTGAACATAGTGGCTACTACACAAAAGTGCCAAGTCTCAGCATAAATTTGTCAAGGTTAACTTCAATACAGAATGTGAAATACTAGCATGCACAACTGTTAAACTTATATTAAATGGAGTAGGATACTCCATAGAAATATATATTATTTTACTTACTTGAATGTCGTCTTTGTTATTCATCATCTGCCCAATCTGGAACTCAACAAAGTTCATGAAGATAGATTTGGTGAAGTGTTCAAGAGCATACGCTGCTGCCAGATACGGGATCAGACGCCATTGCTAGACAAACACACAACACATATATATTGCGGTTTAACACTCTGGCACATGGCTGCGTTAGACCATTTAATGGTTCAGGATCTTTTGGATGGGTCAGAAATCAGTGTTCAATGAGGCATTGGATATTCCATCAGCACAACCCTTCCCCTGGATATACTAAGTATACTTAACCATCCGCAACTGAATAATAATAATAAATCACAATAAACATCTGCGTATGCAGTGGCCATTTTACAATGGGTAGCTATACAAATGTTTATTGAAAAAATTGGGATTCTAAGATAATCTGGTGTTACTGGTGGATAGGGTGGGATGATTATCTTTCTCCCTGGCCTTCATTCTTCTGTCTACATCTGGTGGTTTGTATTTTTTGCTTCAGGTTTTTAAGGGTTGTGGGTGCATGATTTCCGACCTAACACCCATTCAGAAAAAGCTGTCAGTCAAACTCTTGTTTGGAACAAACTATAATTAGCGCACTGTGGTTGTATGCCTCCTTCAACAAGTACAGTTTCTGTGTACATATTTCTACAATTCTTTTTTCGGGATTCAGTGACCTTTGATCTTTGACCACTGAAATACAATCACTTCATCTTTAAATCCAAGTGCCAACTGATCAAAAGTTGAAGAAATTCCCTTAAGCATTCTTGAGATATTGCATTCAAAGGCCAAAAACAAGTTTTTTGAGGCCAACTTTGACCACTGAAATCGAATCAGTTAATCAGTGCAGTGTTGAGATTTTTCTGGGATATTACATTCACAAGGTAAAACGTGTTTGAGAGGTCACAGTGACCTTTGACCACCAAATTCTAAACAGGTCCTCCATGAGTCAAAGTGAATTGTGCCAGATGTAATGAAATTCCCTACAGGCAGTCATGATATATAACATTTACAGGAAGATGAAATGATTCCTTGAAGGCATTAAGGAGATAGTGCATCAACAAGGCAAACAAATTTTCTTTGTGAGGTCACAGCGACCTTGACCTTTGATGAAGAAATTCTATCCAGGTCATTTTTCAGTCCAAGTGAATGTTTGTGCCAAATTTCAAGAAATTCCCTCATGGTGTTCTTGAGATATCGCGTTAAAAAAAATGAGACGAACAGGCAACCAGAAATGCCTGCGACCACTGTCAACGGTGCGGAGGCATTACAAATCTTTTGACATCAATTACAAGGTGTACCTGTAATAGGTGTTAGTTGTCTAGTTGGGACCATGGTAAGAACTACATGACAAACTCAGTGCTTCAGTTTACCTTAACTGCGTTAGGGTCGGGTCAAGTTTGGACATTAAAAACAAAGCGCCTGACAGGTAAGGACTCAGGTTTGATTCAGACAGAAATATGCAGCTTAAATGGCACTAAAACATGTCTAAATTATCGTCTTTGTCCATCATCTATACAATTCTGACCTGCAACTGGTACTCCAAAACCGGAATCTCATCCGTGTCCTTTGGTCCAAACTGTCTCCTGGTTGCTGAAAAGCGGATGGCCACAACCAGAGCTAGCTTCAGGTTGGTCAGAGCCATCCTGGTGATGTACACCCTGCCCCCTGACAGGGCACCAAGAGATGCTCCGAAACGCTTGTTCGAGTCCTGGTGGAGATGACAGACAAAAATGAGAGACACAAGAAGCAATTAAATGAAAAAGAGAAAATAGTTTATATACTCTGCAAAACAAAAACAACTGTGACATGCATCATCATGCAGGAATCCATACCAGAGAACCTGCATTATTCTGGACTTCAACAACGACTCTTCGTTTCACTTTTCAATCAACCAAGCGTTCACACCCAGATGTGCCAAGCTGTTAATCATCAGATGTAGTCTTTATTTACTCTGTTTTTTTCAAGATTAAGACTGTACTCACTATTTACAATTGGCTACCAGAGCAATCAGTCCAGTAGATTGTTACCGCCGGCAGCCACAAAATAAGCCTCAAATTGTTGGGTATTTGCTAACAGTCTGCCAACATTACATCTACAGCCATCTATAAATGTGTGGCTCAGGAGTTAGAGCGGTTATCCTCTAACCTGGTCGGCGGTTCGATTTTAGTCTCCTCCAGTCCGCATGCTGGAGTCTCCCCAAATGGCCCCTTCTTATAGAGAAAGTCCTGCACACTTTGAACAGAAAACTGTACTGTAGTCCTCTGGACTAGAAAAGTGCTAAATAAATATAGACAGTTTATATGCCCAACCTTTAAGATAAACACATAACAGACATAACAGTCACTATGGGATTACATTGTTTAATATTGCAATGACGATGTAACTTGCGATAAATAAACACAAACAGTCCCTTGCTAAGGACCCAGAGACCACGGACAGCTCCACAGCTGGGAGAAGGCACACAGCCTGGTCACAGCTCCATCAAGTTGGGTGCAGACACCAGGGAGCCATGCACAGCTCCACTAAGTCCAATCACAATGTTAATTTGGGGGCTTTTCATACATGTTTGGGCCGTGAAAAAAATATATATTTTTCCCATTTCAGCATCTCTGTTTGTAATTAACTGTTCCTCTTTGTGTCTATCATTCGCATTGTGCGCTGCATCAACTGTGTCAAACCAAACAGAGCACATCTCCTTCAGCTCCATACATTTACTAATTTTATAAGGTCTTTTGTTTTTACCCAGACTGAGTTTATACATGTGTCCGATCACTGACTGTGTGTGTGAGAAAGAGAGAGAGAGAGAGAGGAAAAGAGCGAACGGGACAGCTGATGAATGCGCTGCTCTGAAGAAAGATTTAACTCATTAATAAAAGTATTGATCATAATGTGAGACACGCACGCACGCACGCACGCACGCACGCACGCACGCCACACACACACACACACACACACACACACACACACACACACACACACACACACACACACACACACACACACACACACACACACACACACACAGTAGTGGCGTCTGTGAACCTGACTCGGGGCAAATGCGATCAATAGAAGTTTCCACAATAGACTTTAGTCAGAGGAGGCGGAGCAATCTATGTTATAAAAATCTCTGTTTTTTCTGTTTCCTCTTCTTATTCCCTTCTTACGACAATGACTCAGACAGAAAACCCTGTCAATGATCGGAATGTCTTTAAATTATCATCTAGGGCAGCATAGCTCCATCTGATTGGCCAAATATATTGGTACTCAGAGCGTGGCTGCGTGGCGCATAGAACACTATTTATCGCAGTTTTTGCCGTCTTTTGCAATGTGTCTATCACGCACATTGATATCGCAATGACGATTGATTTTTTCCTAACAGACACACAAATTTGCATATATGCTTGTTTGCTTTGAATACAAATATGTAATAGTGAATTGAACTACAGCCTTTTTGTGTAGTGCTTGATTTTTTGTGATTGTGGGCATGGAGGGGGCTCAGAGAGAACCCACAGGTGAACACTCCCTGGTTTCAAAAGGCAGCAGCTGAGCTGCCAGAGCGAGACACATGGTAAAGACACAAGGAGACACAGAGATGGGAAGGAGAGAAGCACAAGAGCCTCATGGAAAAGACTGAGCTGTGCTGCCAGGCCAGCAGAAATTGCTGGACACTTTGAGTTGAAGTTGTTGAATTTATGTAGGTGAGCATTCTTTTATTGAAGAATGCTCACCTGAAAGCAACTGGTTTGTCTCTGGCTGTTGTGGTGAGACCCCTGTGGCATCGTCAAGTGCCATAGTGACTATTATTACTCATATTATTGTTTTCAATGTATTTTTTTTTTATTTAATATTTGTCAGACGAGACTCTGAATGGTATTAAGTGAAAAATCCTCACTAACCTTGAATGGTGTAATGTAGTGGCCATCAGAAGTAACATCTCCTGTCTTATTCAGTAGGTTCTCCCGTGGGATCCTCACATTGTGGAACATAACAAACCTGATAGGGAAAGACATTGACAAAAATGAAGTGCATTTAGTAAATGGACTGTATTTATATTGCACGGATCTAGTATTCCCGACCACTCAAATGTTTTACATAATACTCACACACTATTACACACATGAGCGAGTGGGCGTATTGATAACGTCCCAACACACAACGGAAAAGAACTAAAAGAATTCTCTCTAAAAATTAATGGAAATTATTTATCAACTTGCAAAGCCTTGGACTATATCTGCAACTGTAAACACTAACTAAAGAAAGATAAAGTGGGCAAAAAATCTCTCTCAGTCACCTACCCATTATCCAGTCCATTCTGGCCCAGCTTCTTGCCAATATCTCCAACCATTACACCCGGCAGAGGCAGCAGGGTCTTTGTGTCCCTCAACTGTAACACAATGGTTATAGACTTAATAGTTTTCACTCAGGGTACTCAGTCATTTAACCTGTACTTTCTATTTCTAGGATAATTACTATCACTTGGTGGCTACTAAGCCTTGTGGCTCTGCAACTTCCAATCTCTTTTCTGAATTTTACCTTTATCTTGTGTATCATTAAACATAGTAACAACAATTAAATCTAGAGTATTGTTTGATCTGGCCCGCGAGGTGATTCATGAATACAAAAAAAAACATATACACATGTGCGATTATCTGTGAAGTACAAATAAGATTTTCCCTGCTCGCACCAGTTTGCAACTGTGCCTCTAACATTTAACTGGTCTCTCTCTCATCTCTGGGAGCGATGCAGAGTTTACACTCACACACACAGGGAGAAACAGAAAGTGAAGCGGAGATGATGGAGGAAAACTCGTTAACGTGAACAAGCAGTTGGTTTGTTTCGTGTCAGAGTCCTTACTCCTGCATGTCGGCAAGAAGAGAGAAGGTGGAAAAAGGACCAACTCAGAGTATCATATGAAATCTTACAGAGCAGTCTATCTGACTACCAGAAAGCGGTAAAATCGGCAAAAACTACGTTTATATCTAACCTGGTCTCCAATAACTATCACAGGCCTCAGGTTCTTTTTAATATTTTTAATAATATCATAAACCCCCGGTAGTCCTACTCCTATTCTGCCTACACCTGTCCTCTGCGATTCCTTTCTTAAATTTTCCAAATTCTCAAATTAAACAACAATAAGACTGAGGTTATCATATTTGGACAATCAGAACTGCAAGATGTGGACAACCTTGGGCCTTTGGCTCCTAATACTCACTCCACTGTAAAGAGTCTTGGTGTTCTTTTTGACAGGGCTTTAAATTTTGAAAAGCAAATTTCCTCAGTAGTCAGAGGTAGCTTTTTTCAACTAAGACAAATAGCCAAGGTAAAGGCCTACCTCCCACAAAAGACCTAGAGAGAGTTATCCATGCGTTCATAACCTCCCGTCTTGATTATTGCAATTCCCTGTATGTAAGCTTAGACCAATCCTCCATTAAACGCCTGCAGCTAGTCCAAAATGCTGCTGCTCGCTTGCTGACTACGAAAAAAAAGAGACCATATCACACCCATTTTGTGCCTCCTACACTGGCTTCCTGTTTGTCACAGGATCGTTTTTTCTTTTCCCTGTCATTTGCATCCAGGGCCACATATGAAGGATCACCTTCACAACTGACATCCTCTGGCACACAAAAGTTTGTATTTGTTCGTGACCAATACCACAATATGAACACTGACCAGCACATAATATTGATACTTTTCTTAAACTTGTAATAAATATGTATTCATAGCATTGATTCACTCAGCCCCTCTTGACTACTCTCTCACTCTACCACTCTCTCATTCGCACCGGCACAGACACACAACACTGACGCACATAATTACAACAACATCTGATACATACATACACAGACTGGGTAAACACTGGTCATCGGATCTCTCAGGACAGATGTTAATACAAGGTCTAAACATCACATCAGATGACAGCATCTAATAATGCAATCAGTTATTACTCGGTCAGTGGTCAAAGGTCTTACCGGGACGATGAAGGAGTGCAGGCCGTGGCAAACCTGGTCAGGGGTGTAGAGCTGGGCAAACACCACTGCATGGGTGGCAGTCTTACCAAGGTTCCCCACCCAGAACTTGGCAGCCTCAACGTCTGGAGAGTTGATCACAAATTCCTACAGACAGAAAGGTTACTGTTTGCAACAGTGATGTAGAATCCTGATTTCCCAAATAACTTCCAAATTAAATTTTTACGAGGCAAAGTATCCAGTAAACCAGGAAGGGCTGCACGATATATGGAAAATCTATCGTCATCGCGATATTAATGTGATAGACATATCGAAAAAATACATAAGAAATTGGGATAAATCTTGTTCGATGCGCCACGCATTCACGCTCTCCATGTCAATATATTTGGCCAATCAGACGGAGCCCTGCTGCCCTAGATGATAATTTAAAGACATTCAGATCATTGATGGGGTTTTCTGTCAATTAATATTGAGAAGAGAATAATAAGAGAATAGAGAGAAAATAGAGAATTTGAAAAAAGAGATTGCTCCGCCTCCTCTGACTAAACTCTATTTCTGGAAACTTTTATTGATCCTGTTTGTCCAGGGTCAGCACTATGATTGGTTGATTATATAAATTAATTGTGAAGCTTATTTATGATCCCAGAACCTGAGGCAAGTAACAGCGCACAGACACACACACACTCTGAAGCTCTGTGTGTATCTCTCTCTCTCACTCAGCTGACGTCTCTGACACGCTACAGTTTAAAAGTTGATTTGCTTTCCCCAAAATATCAACACTGATCATCACATAATGATCAATACTTTTGTAAATGAGTTCAATCTTTCTTAAGAGCCGAGCATTCATGAACCACTCATTGCTCGCACGCACGCACGCCAGTCTGGGTAAAAACAACTGGAGCTCTCCGTGGTCTCTGAGTCAATAGCCAGGGACTGTTTGTTTATTTATTTAAAGTCACATAGTCATCGCAATATTAAACAACGTTATCGCATATCGCATGTTTACCTAATATCATGCAGCCCTAGTCTGAGGACCAAAATATGGTAAGTAACATGGACAAGTCATTAATAGTTAGCACTGATTTTGGGAATCTTTGCTATGTAGTATTACATTCAGCTAAATAAATTAATTTTCAGTTAATCTCAGTCTCAGTGGTTCGGTAAGACCATCACTGTTATAGTATAATTATAGAATCTTAAGTTTAACATTTCTGTATTTGTAAAGTTTGGGAACCACTGGTGTAAAGACTGATAGCCCTCTCCACATTGACATCAACTTGTTTGAGGAGAAATCGTGAATCCATTCTAATTTTAATTTTAATCGTAAAAGTAATATTTAAGGATACCAAATCTAAAAATCAAAAAATGTCAGAATCTGTCTATTTAAAGGACAGACACAAACACAATGTTTAAATCCTCAAATAGTGTATGTGCAAACCTGGGTAGACGGGTCATACGTGGCTGTGGTCCTCATGGCTCTGGTGTTGCTGCCATGACTCAGTTCAGTCAGTGCAAAGCATCCAAATGTCTATAAACAGATACATGCAGTAAAAGGTAAGGTTGCAACAACTGTGTAAAACCTGTAAACTGAAGCCTGCACTGACATCTCCCTGCAAAATCTGTGAAACAGTAATATGATGTTACATTACATGACATGTAATTTAGCTGACGCTTTTATCCAAAGCACCTTCCAATTTGTGCATTCAACATCTATGAGGGGTCCTTCAGGGTTCAGCATGACGCTTCGGCATGCAGATGGGGAAGACTGGGAATCGAACCGCCGAACTTCTGGTGGAAGAGTGACTGCTCTCCATCACCGCCACCCCATTAGTTACCAGTGCAGGGTGAGTGAGTGTTTGTGTGTGCTAACAGGCACCATGCCGGTGCCCCTCGGTGGCATGTAGTGTGGCGGAGGCCGCGCTGGCTGTGTGGGAGGTGGTCGGGTGTGACTCGGTCAAGTCGGCCTCTAGGATGAACGGCGCCATTGTAATGTTCCTAGAGAATACGGCGAAGGTGAGCGAGGTGGTGGAGAAAGTAGTGGTGATAAGGTGATAATCTCCAACACACATTCCTTTATAAAGAATGAAATTCTGGTGAAGAAACTTTCCCGCTATGGACAAATTGTGTCAACGGTTAAAATGGTGTTTGAGAAATAACTGTGAATGAAGGGAGGGAAATGAACGCAACTCAGGAAAAACCAGCGTTGAAATGATGGTGTTTGAGGAGTTGGATGAAGACATGAGTGATGATGAACTGTTCAAAATTTCACAAAAAAGAAAGAACTCAGGGTCATGGCATAGCGATGCCAAAGCCTGCAAGGCAATCCTTGGGGTAAAACTATTTCCCCAAATGTTCCAGCCACTTCCCTGGCATTGGATACAAAAGAGTCTTCTGGGCCTCTGTTGCAGCCAGCTCACCCTGTCTCCCTGGAGGGAGCTTCCGGAAAAACCTTTTACAAACTAATGGTGAAAACACTAAACAGAAAGAAACTTAATGGACGAACTGACACTCCTTGTAGGAGCTATCTGGGTCTGGACCAAGGATCCGGACCTCAGTGGAGGTCGTTGTACAAACCTCCACAGTGGAGGGTGCTCCACGCCATCACGGCACTGAACGCTTTTGTCTCCTTAATTAAACAAACAGTGGAGGACAAATGCCCATTCTGTGGCAGGAGAGAAACTGTCTTTTCACTGTTTTTGAATGTCACCGTCTGTCAGAATTGTTTCTGTTTTTACAAGTTGTTTTTTATTTATGGTTTTAGATATACTCGCCAGCACTAACTTAAAAGCCACCTTTAAACTTTGTTTTAGGGCAGGCCAAGATGGCAGTGTATATTACCAGGAAGAGGAAGGTAGAGGAAAACCTTCACATTGAGTTGCTCCCTGTCTGTGTCAACATGATTAGATCCAGTATTGGTTGATTTTAGTTTTTACAAAGCATCCGGTGACCTGGACTCTTTTAATGATCTCTGGTGTTTTCAAAAGATTTTATGTTCTGTGGCAGCTGGAGAACATGTTTATGCTGATTAACTTGTTTGAATTATTTATTTATTTATTTATTGCCGAAATGTGTTTATTTAAATAATTTATTAGGTGTTGACTGGTACAATGTATACAGTTAAAAATAGTGCCTTATAAAGTTGTTGTTTTCTCTCTCTCTCTCTCTCTCTCTCTCACTCACACACTCACACACTCACACACACACACAGAGAGAGAGAGAGAGACATCAAAGGGGCTTGAGCCCCTGCCCTTTTTCTGGGGTGCTTATTTTTATAAATGAATATTAAACTCCAAATTAAGGGTACACTTAATCATCACAGTATAACAGCAATTCAGTTGAATTCCAGGGTTGTCAATCTGTCCATTTAGGAAGCACAAGTGATAATGAATCAGTTTCACCTTCTTTGGTGCAAAATTAAAAGGTCTTTAACCCAGCAGCAGGACCAGTATCTAGTTCTTTGTGCGACGAGGAACAGGAGGACTACTGCCAGAGACCTACAAAATGACTACTAGTGTGCATGTTTCTGACCAAACTGTCAGAAACAGACTCCATGAGGGTGGCACGATGGCCCGACGTCCTCTAGTGGGACCTGTGCTCACAGCCCAGCACCGTGCAGCTCGATTGGCATTTGCCAGAATTGGAAGGTTTGCCATTGGCACCCCGTTCTCTTCACTGAGAGAGCACATGTGACAGGCATGAAAGAGTCTGGAGAAGCTGTGGTGAACGTTATGCTGCCTGTAACATCATCCAGCATGACCAGTGATGGTCTGGGGAGGCATATCCTTGGAGGGTCGCACAGACCTCCATGTCATAGCCAACAGTACCGGGATGAAATCCTCAGAGAGACCTTACTCTGGTGCAGTTGGCCCAGGCTTCCTCCTGGTGCAGGACAATGCCCGGCCTCATGTTGCCAGAGTGTGTAGGCAGTTCCTTTATGACGAAGGCATTGATGCCTTTGACTGGCCCTCTTGTTCCTCTGACCTAAATCCAATTGAGCACCTATGGGACATTATGTATCGGTGCATCCAACGCTGCCAAGTACCGCCACAGACTGTGCAGAAGCTCACTGATGCCCTGATCCAGGTCTGGAAGGAGATCCCCCAGGACACCATCCACCAACTCATCAGGAGCATGCCAAGACATTGTCGGGTGTGCATACAGGCACGTGGGGGCCCTACACAGTACTGAGTAACATTATGAGTTGCTATGATAAAAGTCACGCAAGTTGGATCCCCCTTTGATTTTAGTTTTTTTCTTCGATTTTCGGTATGATTTTGAATCCAGCCCTCAGTGGGTTAAGGATTTTGGTTTCCATTGACTGTTGTTGTATAATTTTGTTCTCAACAAATTATAGAATGTACATCAGTAAAGTTTTTCAACTTGAATAATTCGTTCATCAATATCTGATGTGTGATTTAAGTGTTAAGTGTTGTATTTTTTTGAGCAGTGTATATTGATTGAATAAACAATCAAAATATCAAGCGCACAGTCAGGACATCAGGGTTAAGAAGCAACGCTGTGTTTTAACTTCTTTGTTGCATTTATCCAGGAACATAAATATGAATTCAGCAGGTTTTTATAAAGATCAGTTCTAAGTGTGAGTGATTAGAAAACATCAGAGGAGCAGAGTCACTTCTTGACCTACGGAGTAATGCACCTCAGTGCAGTGGCGCTGCCAAGGGGAGGGGCCAGGTGGGGCCATCTTGATGCAGTAAAGGCTATAATCTAAACTGTCTTAAGTCTAAAGTCTAAACTGAATGAATGTCAAATCAGTGTGGAGAGCACTGACCACTATCATAGACTCACTAGTCTGATTTTTGAATTGAAAACCTTAATTTTTTAATTACAGCACACGTGTAATAACAGTAACAGTCTAATACTTTTTAAAGCCCTATCTATATAAAAAAAGGGCGTTCAAATTGTCTGATTGTATTAAGTGATATTAACTGATGCAAAAGCAGCCATGTGCAGTAATATAAGAATTTGTGGATGTGATACATTGAAATCCATCGAGATGCATCGTTGTGCATTCGAATCGTTGACTGCTGAATCGTAATCGAATCGTGAGGCTAGTGAAGATGCACACCTCTAGTGAGTACACAGTCATCGGCAGTCATGTCAGACAGGCAGGCAGCACCTCCCTCCTCCTGTTCCAGCTGTTGTGGGTTTTTTGCTTGTGTGGAGAGGTGATGAACAAAGGACTAAGCTACCAGTGCCTCCAGTTTACAGCAAATTAGCCTAAAGACAAATATAGTTAACTTGTTTCTTGCTAGCAAACAGACATCTAAATGTGGTTTTTGGGAAGTTCTTTCCATTAGGGAGAAAGAAGACATGGGAGCAAAATAGACCAAAATCTCAAAATTGACCAGCACACGAAAAAACTATGTTTTTGCCTGTAGTGCCCTGCCTTAAACTGCATAATTTTGATTGTAGGCTCCTCATCTAATAACTATTTATTCTACTAGTTTGTTGTTTGCTGATAGATCTTTATTAATGATGCATGATGTACACGATAGACAGCCCTCCCTCAAATGTTAGAGGGAATTGTAGGTACACTGAAACTAAGTCCTTGTCACCGTCAGTTATTGTGTGTGTTATTTTAAATATATACTAGAAACTATTAGCATAGAAAACATTCACATTGTGGCATATTTTCCTTTGCTGTTGCCTGCTCTTGTGATAAACCTAGTGAATACTAAAGAAGACCATTGAATTGTGAACTGTTAGGTATTTAACAATTGTGTGAGTGTGACGGTATTACCTTTTTTTAAGTAGGTCAGAGATGTGATACTATATTTAACTTTTGGTTTTAAAACATTTTTTATATAAATAATTAGAAGTGCCCTTTTTCTCACTTGAGCCCCTGCTCCCCAAAATGCCCCCTCACACACTAGAAACTGCAAACCTAGACAATGTATGTAGAACTGGAGGAGATGGCGGCGTGTTTGGTTAGGTGTGACGCAGTTGGCGCAGTGCGCAGGGCCAATGATGAAAAGACTCCGATTTAACACTGTAAGTGGACTTATTGGAGGTGTGCATGGCTCTCCTTCGGTCTGTGGAGCTGTCCTTGGTCCTTGCATCCATAGCCAGGGACTGTTTATGTTTATTTAAGGCAAGTCATATTCTCATCGCGATATTCAACAAGGTTATTGCATATCGCATGTTTTTGTAATATTGTGCAGCCCTAAGGGCTAGTGACGGAGGAGGCTGTGTGTGATGAGGAGACTTTTGGTGTCCGCTGTTTCCGGCTCGTGCAGACAGAGGAGAAGAGGCATGAAACCCGGTGGGAGTCGGTGAGATCCTGTTGAATGTAAACGCTAGCGATGCCGTGGTATTTGGACCACTGAGCCAGGCAGCTCAGCTGAGACGTTTGGCATTTGCTTGACTGAGTGATGGCTGGAGGATAATCGGCTTCGAACAGGGAGTCATACAGGTCGTATTCTGATGAAGGTACGCTGATCTGCAATTCGGGATCCATTTTAATTTGCCGACTTTAGTGTCGTTTTTTTTTTTAGTGAGATCTGAGACAAACGGAGCAGGATGGGTTGTCCATTATAAGAAGGGTGGATGGGTAATTAGAGGAGTGGATCGTGGCCTGGTCCTGCTCCCAAAGTAAAATTATTAACTTCATAAATGTTTGTCATTTCTGATGTGTTAATGAGTTTCATGCATTTTTAGCCTCTCAAAAATGTGAGCAACTGTAAAATACACATCAACGTTCGATGTGTGGCCATGGCAATAGCGCTCAATGCAAACAGACAACATTCACAAGATGTCTTCATCACACTCTGGATCTGGCCTGGAGAGGTTTTGCTGCAGACTGGATAATATATAGTGAAGTTGAAAGAACTCAAGCCAAAACGTCAAATTTTGACGTCACGCCGAGGACATGTTATTCAACTAAACCTCATTAAGAGTACAACTCTTCATTTTGCCAGTTTTTGGATTACACTGACCCAATATGAAGGAGAACTGAATAATCCTGTTCGGTTGGTTTAATGTACAATGCATGAAATGGCAAACCTATTAACTATTTTCATATCTCTCCTGAGATGATCACTCTCTTCTACAGAAGTTTTATTGAATCTGTTTTAACCTTCTATATAGTTGTTTGGTGTGGACACTTCAATCTGGCAAGTAAAACAAGACTCGTGGCCCTTGTTAACATCACCAGTAAGATCACACAGAGTCAGGCCACACTCTCTGTCATGTATAACAGACAGGTCCTTCGGAGGGCAAATGCTATATTGGACTGTTTTCATCATTCTCTCAAGAGGGAGTTCGAACTTTTGCCCTCAGGCCGTGGGTTACAGGGCACCTATTCGGAAGAGAGTTACAAGGAAAAAACACTCAGTTTTAACACATTTAAAACAAGTCTCTTTTACTGTGTGTGACACCACAAAAGCCATTATTTTCTCTATTTCTAAAGTTCATATAGACGTCTCGTTGGAATTGCGTCTGTAACATTTGCTTCCTCCACTTTGCTGGCTGGTCCATTGATAAAGTCCGGTTCCATCACACGTTGTTAAAAATGTGTCTTTCATTTAATCAGCCAGTGTTTTCTGTGCAAAGAAATCACGTAACGAGTCTGAGCATCATCATTAGTGATATTGTGTCAGAATTATAGGATTTTATTTTTTTGTTTAAAAAAAAAGTTACTGCGCAATTACACATTCTTGAAAATTGGCATCTGTTTCGCATATTTGTAAGTTTGACATTTTTTATTTCCCTGTACTTGCTGACATTAGTTTTTATTTTGGATGCTTTTGTGGCAAAGGAGGTTGCCACCGGGGTCTCCCAACAGCCGTCATACACAAATCATTCGCTATTCAGTATCTTTATTTGTCGAACACGGCCGTAAACACAAATTTAAATAACTAAACATAAATTGTCCAGGACTTTCTGCTTGGCTGCTCAGCTCTGTCCAGTCTCTTCCTGTCATACAGTATGTCTCTCTTCTCCTTCATACGTTTCTCTAATGTGCATCTCTTCCTGTGGCAGCTCTCCTGCTGCCTTTTTCAATCCAGGGAGAGCTAATTGGCCCACTAACCTGGAGATCAACTCTCCCTGGTTCACCTGGAGGCGCTCCGATGAGCCACCGCCACACTGTTGTTGATGTTGTCTGTGTGTTTTTGTCTCCTTGCGAACTCTTGATGCACACCAAATTTCCCCTTGTGGGACAATAAAGCTTACCTAACCTAACCCCAGACACGGTCACCGAGCTGGACAGACTCCAACTGACATGGCTGGACAGGACTGTGGGAAGTGGAGGAAAGGAGGAGGGCTGGTAGTGTTTGTGAATGATATATTGTAGCCAGCAGTGCTGTCAGAAAATGTAACTGTTGGCAGTTTGGTTTTAAGGAGATGGCATCCCCTCTCATTCTCCTTCACACTGCCTACTGGTTTCATTATAACTTTTGCTTTTGAGATACATTTTCTCGTTAGTTATTTTTTTATTCTTAGGAGATTTTGAAAGAAATCTATCACTAATTTGTATGAGAACATTGTACAGTTTACTGTTAACATCATTCCACACTTGCCCTATACAAATCTATGCGAGAGCTAAGGAGGAGAGATGTGTGGCATCCCTGTAAACTTGCCACACTGGATTTTTCATATTTAGCCATGAATAAAAACATTGACACAACAATAAGGTGGTGTTACTTGCAGTGTGAAGCTGTGTTGCTTACTCTTACCGTCATGTTGTCAGTGTTTTCAACATATTTGTGATGTCTCCGTGATCCAGAGTTGGCAATAGTTGCTCCAAACATCTAAAACAAAAGATGTTCTTTTATCAGAATTCAACAATAAGAAAAGTTCTAGCAGCCATGAAGTGTTGGATTAATAAACATTAATGTTAGGATGCTAACCTGCTGATTTTAGCAGGCAATTTTATTGTTCATCATCCTACTTTAGCATGTGCCTTTGACTAATTAGCGGAAAACAACAAATTATTGCGGAGGCTGATGGGAATATCATGAATTCTCGAAGTACTTGCATTAGTGAATACATTTTAATTCAGGCTTTTACTATCATGGCTGAAAGCTTCCTCTAATTGACAGTTCCATATTAAATCAGATAAATATGTTTTTGCTAACCGGCTACATACCACAAGCTTTTAGGGTAGCGGTAATTAAACCTCTGCTTAAAAAGCCCACTCTTGATCTAGAGGTCTTAGCTAATTATAGACCCATATCAAACCTGCCCTCAATTTCCAAAATCCTTGAAAAAGCTGTTGCTAACCTATGTGATTACTTAGATAGTAATGGTTTGTTGGAAGACTTTCAGTCAGGATTTAGAATCCATCACAGCACAGAAACAGCACTGTTAAAAGTTACTAATGACCTTTTCATGGTATCAGATAATGGACTTGTCTCTATACTTATACTGCTAGATTTTACTGACGCATTTGATACCATAGATCACAGATTCTGTTACAGAGACTTTCCTTTAGAATTCAAGATCTTGCTTCTCACATACAAAGCTCTTAAAAATCCAGCCCCTTCATATATCAAAGAGCTCATAACATTGTCCAAATAGATCACTTTGCTCCCAAAATACAGGCTCTCTTGTGGTTCCTAGAGTCTGTAATACTAGAATTGGAGGTGGAACCTTCAGCTACCAGGCTCCTCTCCTCTGGAACCAGCTCTGGGTTCGGGATGCAGACACCATCTCTACATTTAAGGTTAGACTTGAAACATTACTTTTTGATAAAGCCTATAGTTAGGGCTGGATCAGGTGAGTCCTTTCTGTCTCTGCCCCCACATTTATTTATTTTACTACATGTCACTAACTTTGAGTCCCCCCCATGCAAATCAGATGGATTCAGATCAGATTAACATTAGACTCCATAGCACCTCTAAAAAAGATGCGTGTAAAACATAGTAAATTAGCTCCCTTGTATAATTCCAACACATGTGAATTAAAACAAGCTTCAAGAAAACTAGAAAGGAAGTGGCGCTCCAACAATCTTGTTGAAAATCACCTAGCCTGAAAAGATAGTCTTAAGGTGAATAAGAAAGCCCCCTATTACTCCACATTCATATAAGAAAATAAAAACAACCCCCAGCTTCATTGAATCCAGTATTCCCCCATCCCTGAGTAGCAATGCCTTTAAGCACTTATTCATTACTAATAATAAAATTCTAACTATTCCAAATAAAATCCACCATCTTCTGCCCTTAACTGATGCTACTATATCATCAAGCAACGAAATCTCAGGAACAGCTGAGAATCCTATATCAGCTGACTTAATTATTGTCATTGACAAAACCAAAACTTGTATCTTAGATCCCATTCCTACAAAGTTACTACAAAATTCTGCCTGTAATAAATTGATTTTATTTAGTAATGTACTATTGTTAACATCAGGATATGTACCACAATCTTTTAAGATAGCTGTAATTAAACCCCTTCACAAAAAACTCACTCTGGACCAAACAGACCTATATCCAACCTCCCCTTCTTGTCTAAAATCCTTGAGAAAGTTGTATCCAATGTGCAGTGTGACTTTCTCCAGAAAAGTAATCTATATGAAGACTTTCAGTCAGGGTTTAGAGGTCATCACAGCACAGAGTCAGCCTTGGCAGGAGTCGCAAATGACCTTCTCATAGCTTCAGATCAAGGGTTTATGTCTGTCCTTGTCCTGTTACATCTCAGTTCAGCATTTTTCTGAGCAAACTTCTAGAACTGCCTTCTTTCACTTATGTAACATTTCAAAAATTTGAATGATCCTGTCTCAAAAAGATGCAGAATGTGTCCACACCTTTGTTACATCCAGACTTTCCTTATTATCGGGCTCCAGCATTAAGTCGTCAAAGACTCTGGAGCTTGTCCAATATGCTGCAGCACGTGTCCTGACAAGAACACAAGTATTAGCTTCACTACACTGGCTTCCTGTTTAATTTAGAATAGAATTTAAAATTCTCCTCCTCACTTACAAGGCCCTGAATAATATGGCACCATCATACCTTAAAGAGCTCATAGTACCTTATCACCCCACTAGAGCACTGCGCTCCTAGAGTCTCTAAAAGTATGGACACATGGAGCTCCTCTTCCATTTTCTACCTCATGATTTATCACATTAATATCTCAACAACACATATTACTGACTTGACTTCTTCCCGGAGTCCTCGTGCTTTATCGCTTGCATAATCAGGACCGCAGCTGCGG
Organism: Hippoglossus stenolepis; assembly: GCF_022539355.2. Classification (NCBI taxonomy): domain Eukaryota; kingdom Metazoa; phylum Chordata; class Actinopteri; order Pleuronectiformes; family Pleuronectidae; genus Hippoglossus; species Hippoglossus stenolepis. The sequence continues at coordinate 16,753,204 of NC_061505.1, read as the reverse complement.
CCACATCGTGAATCATGATGGTGGATCGCGAATCAGATCGTGGTGGCAGCTCATCATGGATTATCATAGAATCAGACTCTTTCTTTGCATGCAACTAACTACTTTCTTTAACCTGGCATCAACAACTCAAACACTCATCTCCCTAAACTTAACACATACATGTGACCTCAGCCACATGATCCCAAAACTCCAGGGGGCCTTTTGTCGTTATAGCTCACTCTCACACACACACACACACACACACGTATACTGACATACACATGTATATAGTAAGTACACTTAGTTTGTGTGTTTATACTTTTATTATTTTCATAATAAATGTGTTTCATAAATGCACATGCTGTCTTCATTAATGTTGCATGAGTGAATTTTGCCAACCTCTACACTGTCAAGAACTCCATATTGTTCAACTCTGCTAACTACTGACGTGGAAATTTTGTAGTTCCAAATTTGTAGTTAGAACTTTCATGAGACTTAATCAATAACTTGGAGTCCTTTGAAGGGTTATGCCCCGAGGTAGCTTTAATGTAAATTAAAGTTATTATTTAATATTAATATTAAGTTATTGTAAACCAGTTGTTTTTAAGAAGGTTGAAGCTTTCCCAACTAGGAAACAGGATGAGAAATACAAAATGTTGCTAAGTGCCCTTAAGTGGATGCCTTTAGCTATAAATAGCTCAGATCAGGGTGAGAGAATTAAATCCACAATAAAAGAAACAATGACCAAAACGATGATGATCACTAGTTTTATGTGATACATTGCCTATTGTGCTTTATTCCATTCAAAGCACACATAGTGCAAGCCCACCTTTGATACCCCATAAAAAACTACTCTGCTTTGGACTGATGGGTATATGTCAGAGTATGTTAATAAAACTAACTAAACTAAACCAGACCTTGTGTTAGGACCAGGTTTTCCACCTCCTTCTTGTGCTCAGTGTTTCTCCTTCCCTGTGTGGCTCTACCTGGAGCTGGGAGGGGCCTCCTGTGGAATACCTGCGCAGACCTCAGACCTCAGCTCATCTCCCCTGTGGTCGCCAGATCGTCCGTTCACCAGTGTGTTAACTTATCTCGGCTTTTGTGACTACATCTCTCTTGTTTTGTGATACTTATTTTGCCTGTGCTCCCTTTTGCCACAGAACCAGCTGCGCCCCTTTCATTTGTTCAACTTAGTCTGCTCCGGCCTTACCCTGCCAGGACCTTTGGATCCCCACCGTCTGCCGCCACCACCACCCCAGCTCCAGCTTTGAACAAAAAACCTTTTTTACTACCATCTTCCTGCTGTGTTCGTGTTCTGCACTTTGGGTCCGCTAAAAACAGATCATAACACCTTGTTTCATTTACAGGTATCAAGCAGTCTGCCAAAACCTTCAAATGAACTCATTCATCCGTTAATGTAGGAGGTTATGTACTAATCAAATCTGGAAAAGTGTCTATCTCATATAGGTGAATAGGCCTGTTCCAGGTGCTATTAACAACCAGAACAGCCCTGAAGGTCTAGGGTAAAGCAGAATGGATCCATGCTTAAAGATACATGCAAGCCCTACCCCCCAGACCCCTGTGAAGAGGTGATGTAGAGGGAAACGAGTGGTTCTTCATCCTCCTCCTTATGAGTGGTCTCGAGAGGAGGAATTTGTTCTGGTTACTTAAATGTTCCACACACAAGAAACACTCTTCAAAGTGCACACAAATAGAATAAAAAAGAGCTAAATGAACTGCTAAGGAGAATAACTTATGACAATCACACTGACGTGGTTTAGAGGGGGCGAGACGAACAAAGCCGACTTGACTAAAACCATGCACCTCTGAGTTCCTTATGAGCAAAGAGAAACATGCAGATAATGACTGGATCTGTTCAAATATGCTGAGTTTGATGCATTCTCCGATGTTTAATCCCATTATTTTAATAAGGCTGATTACAGACCTCCAAGTATGTAAGTGTGGCTGATAAGATACCCTACCCCATTGCTTTTCAAAGTGGGGCCGCGGAAACTGTAAGGGAAAAGGGTGGACAATGTGACAATAATTATTAAATTAAATGGTGTGTGCCTGAGAAATAGTTAGCTACCTCCAGCTAAAGGCAAAAATGGACATATTCGATCCCCTATCCTTATGACGTATTTCCTGTCAAATTAATAGGATCACAAGTAAACAATAAATAACAAATTAACTGAATAATACACCCAAAATACAGACCCATTGCATCTTATATCATAACCAACAAAATAATAACATCTTTCTTTATTTACGGCTCCTACACAACAGCCCCTAATTATTAGATTATCACACATAATAATTACCCACATTCATATTGATAGGAGAAATGAGACAATTAAAGCTTGATAGTCAAAGTCCACCCCTCCAATCGTCTTCTTTCTTCTTTTCTTCTTGAGTCACAAGTCAGTAAATGTCAAGGAATCCTTTTATGTCACGTCTGTCAGTCAAAACAGAGTCAAAGTTGAGCTCAAAGCGTCATGACGTTCAGCTGGCACTTCCTCATCTGGCTTCAGCCTCCTGTAGCAAGCAGATCTTCGTTATTGGCCGGTCCAAGCAGCTGCTCTTTGTTTTGATCCGCAGCTGACGCAGAAATCCTCTTCTTTCTGCAAAGGTTTGTAGAACTTTTCCCATAACTCAGGAATTTCAAGGTGCTGAGTTGTCCACGATAAGCACAATATCTCCAGGGATGATATTGCGCCTCACTCCCAACCATCTCTGTCGTTCCTGCAGCTGAGGTAAGTATTCTTTAACCCATCTTTTCCAAAACAAGTCTGACATGTATTGCACCTGCTTCCATTGTCTGCGAGCATACATGTCTGCCTTTTGAAAGTCTCCTGGTGGTAAAGACGGTAAAGTTTTCAACAGCAACAGGTGGTTCGGTGTCAATGCTTCCAGGTCGTTAGGATCCGTGGATGCTTTGGTAATTGGCCGACTGTTGATGATGGATTCCACTTCACAAAGAACTGTGTGTAGGCCCTCTTCATCCAGATTTTGCACATTCAAGGTGGAGTTGAGGACTTTTCTGACCGATCTTATTAACCAAGGTCCTCCATGATGTGAGCCTGTTGGAGGGTTAAAAGTCCATTTAATTCCTCTCTGGATAAGCACATTGTTTATCTGTGACTGGTTCCACTACTCAATGTCTGTTCTTAACTCACACTCCGCTCCTATGAAGTTTGTCCCATTTTTACAATGCATTTCCAGAACTTGACCACGTCTTGCAATAAAGCGTCTGAGTGTCAAGTCCGTCTCTAGTGAAGGTGCCACTTCAATGTGGATTGCTCTTATGGCCAGGCAGGTAAAAATGACACTGTACCTCTTCACTACACTTCTTCTGCTCTTCACTTCGAAAGGTCCGCAATAGTCTACTTCGACTCGAGTAAACGGCGGTTCATCTGGAATTACTCTATCAGAAGGTAAGTCTGCCATCTGTTGAGACAATGGCTGAGCATTTAACTTTCGACAGATGACGCACTTAGACAGAACTCTCCTAATGGCTGTACTAGCACCAGTGATCAGTATCTCTCACGCAGTTTTGACAACACATGGTTACGTCCACCATGTCCCACTTCTTGATGGATATGCCTCAGAAGTATGTCGGAGATATGGAAATACTTAGCCAGTATTATAGGATGTTTAGCCTCCGCAGGCATAGATGATCTGCTCAGTCGACCACCAACTCTTAGGACGCTGTCTTGCAAAAGTGGACAGAGTCTATAAATGTGGCTGCAGCCTTTCACACTTTTGCCACCTCGCTGCCTGGAGAATTCCTCTGGAAACCTCTTCCTTTTGGCAGAAACCGTTGATCTCCAGTTCAGCTTTACAAGCTCCTCCACTGACAGAAAACTTGGAACAGTCCTCCATCTTTGTTGTTCCACATCCAGGTCGGACTGTGCAAGGGCTCAATTGTCTCCTTTTCTGACAGCGAGCCAAAAGCCAGCTCTTAAACCTCAAGATCAATGCAACTGATCTTTTCAGACCGGTCCAAGATGAGAAATGAAGGATAATGCGAGTCACAGCATCGACTTCTTCAGTCGGTACAGCATTCACTACAATAGCGATCTTGACCTCAGGGTCATCTGATAGAAGTTGAGGTACATCCTCGGGATTCTCAGGCCACTCACTTTCAGTTTGTAGGAGAAAAGATGGACCTGACACCCATGTTGCATTCTTAAGAAATGCATCTACTTTCAACCCTCTTGATGCCATATCAGCTGGGTTGCTTGCAGTGTCCACATACCTCCATTGGGAAGGCTGTGAAGCCTTGAGAATTTCCGAGACTCGGTTGGCAACAAAGACTTTGAACCTGGAGGTCTCATTTTTGATATACTTTAGAACAGATGCACTGTCAGTCCAAAACAAAGAATCCTGAAGATTCATGTGCAACTCCTAGTAAAAACATCCATGCGACTTGCAATTGTGGCAGCAATGAGCTCCATTCGAGGGATGGTCACAGACTTAAGTGGAGTCACCCTAGCTTTTCCCATGACAAAGGCACTGTGTACTTGTGAGTGTGGATTACATGACAGCAGCTAAGTCACTACTCCATAGCCATCCTTGCTTGCATCACAGAAATGATGCAGCCGTGCTGTTTGTTTCTCCAAAGTCCAGTGGATTCAGACATCTCATGACCTTAAAGTCCTCCAAATGGCTGAGTTCCTGCAGACACCTTATCCACTCCTTAGCAATGGATTCGGGCATGATGTCATCCCAACCAAGTGTTCTCCTGCATAGATCCCTTAAGATTTTCTTAGCTGACAATACAATGGGACTCAAGATTCCTAGGGGATCAAAAATGGAGCTAACAGTTGAGAGAATTCCTCTCCTGGTCAAAGGTCGGTCCTTGATCTTCATTCTAAATTTAAAAGGTATCAGACTGAATGCACCATTCGACACCGAGCACTCTCTCCACAAGTAGCAGATCCTGCTCCAGATCCAGTATTTCCAGTACATTTGCTCTGTGATTTTCAGGTATTCCAGCCAGAACATCACGCCTGTTGCTTATCCACTTCCTAAGCTGGAAGCCACCTTTAGTACAGATGGAACCAAGGTCATAGTAAAGGGACACAGCTTCCTCATCCGACACAACTGACACAAGACAATCATCCACATAGAAGCAATGTAAAACTGTATCCACTGCCTTTTTGCTGAACTGTTCTTTATTGTCTTCCGCACATTTTCGCAGGGCAAAATTGGCGCAGCTGGGAGATGAAGTTGCCCCAAAGAGATGCATCATCATCCTGAAGTGTGTGAATTCTTGATTTAAATCCCCATCGGGCCATCAGAAAAATCTCAACAAATCAGTGTTTTCAGCCGGTACTTTTACCTGGTGAATCATGGAGTCAACATCTGCCATGAGCACCACTGATTCTTTCCGGAATCTGGTCACCACTTCAATCAATGAGCTGGTCAGGTCCGGTCCCTGTAAGAGTTGAGCATTCAGAGAGGTTCCTTGGAAGCTTGCCCCACAGTCAAAAACAACTCTGATCTTCCTTTTAATGGGATGGTAAACACTGTGGTGCGGGATGTACCAGACCTTGCCATCAGTCCGTTCCAATTCCTCCTCTGGCACCCTTTCAGCAAAACCTTTGACACAAAGGTCATTCATGAAGGCACTGTAGTCTGCATGCAATGATGGATCCTTCCAACGCCTCCTCTTCAGGTGCAAAGCACGCTGCTCAACAACTGTCCTGTTATTTGGTATATTGAGTTCCTTGTTTCTCAATAGCAGTCGGATTTGATAATGCCCATTTATTAACTTTGCTGAGTTTGTCACCAGATCCATAAACTTATTATCTTCTCTTGACATTCCAGGTTGCTCATCCATAACGCTTTCAGGAAAATCTGTCTTAAACTGCTGCTGCCAAAGCTTATCCAAATCAACAACTGTTCACTGACAATTCTGGCAACACGCAATCCATTGCATTTCCACTTTCTCCTTTCAGTGGTCCATTCCCAGTCCAGCCCAGCATTGTCCTGATTGCATAGGGCCTTTTTCCCAGTGAGGCCGAGCTTGTGAATCAAAGCTTCTGTACAAAATACTGCTGTGCTTCCTTGGTCCAAGAAGGCATAGGTGGTAAGGATCTTGCTGCCCTTCTTTGACTTAAACTTGTACAGTACTAGTAAGACCACTCAAGACTAGGGTGCTGTCCACTGTTAAATCTGATTTCCTTTCTGATTGGTCAGAGTTGTTTCTCTTTTCTTTTGAAGGAATGTGAAGTATATTTGGGATGCTGGAGACCACATTTTGCACAGGAAATCTGTTTTCTGTATTCTTTACTGATGTGTCCAATACACAAACAGCCAAAACAAACACCCTTTTCCCTCAAGAAGCCTATCTTCTCATTGTGAGGTCTTTTCTCCAACTCCGGACATGCATCCAATATGTGTCCTCCTCCACAACAAATACACATCCTCCTTTCACACTCAATTTCACTTGTGTTCCAGAAAATTTGTGATGTCACTGAATGTGACGCCGCCTCTCCTGCAGCTCACAGGCTACACTTCTCCATTTGTCCCTGAGTTTATAAGGCAATTTCCTTATGACTGTCAACATATTGGCAGGCAGATCTAGCTCATGCAAATATTCGACTTCTTCTATTGCGTTACAGCAACTTCTGAGGAAAAGGCTGTAGTCCTGAAGAGCTTTTACATCTTCTCTTTTAATAGGATACCATGAAAGAGCTTTGTCCATATATGCTGATGGAACTTTCTGCTCATTTCCAAAATGCTCCAACCATAAAGCTTTAGCTTTAACATATCCCCTCTCTGGATTTAAGTGCTGGCAGCTTCTCACAATTTCCTTGGGGTGACCCTTGGTGTACTGCTGCAAAAAATACAGTCGGTCACTGCAGTTTTCAGTGTCCTATGCGGCCGGCATTCCTTCCATATTTGGCTTTTTTTGTGCACATCCATCCGTAAGCTTACCTTACTGTGGTTTGCTTTAACTCCGGCTCTGAAGGCTGTTTGAAAGCCAGTGCTTACCTCTGTGCTTTATCTCCAATGTTTGCTTACTGTTATCCTCTTCCTCTTTTCGTTCAATTGATCCGATTTATCCGTTGCGCTGTCTGATGCTTCTTTGATGCCTGTTTTTTGTTGACAAATTGTAGCGACTTCGTGAAAACAAACGTCGCTGAGAGGCTGAGGTAGGGCCTAATAAATTGAATGACGCACTGATCCAAAAATCACTGTAATCTGTAAAAATGCGTTTAAACTATTATTAAAGAAAAAAGAATATCCACTTGATTGTCCATGCACAAACTCATTGATTAAATCGATCAAACGGAAAACAGCAGGTCAACAAAAAATACACCGTCCCCACTCTGCCTTTTTCCTTCCTACACAGGTGAACAGGTGCTTAAATCAACTATGACTCCCGCCCCTATCCTTATGAACCATTTCCTTTCAAATTAATAGGATCACAAGAAAATAATAAATAACAAATTAACCAAATAATACACCCAAAATACAAACCCATTACATCTTATATCATAGCCAACAAAATAATAATCTCGTTCTTTAACTTTTTTACAGCGCCTACATGTCTGATTGAACGTTCTTTACAATTAAGTTTATTGCTCTTTGAAAAGGTGAACTTGCATGATTATGCTATAATATTATTATTATATTAGTAGTTTAAAATGGACTCATGCAAAGACTCCATTTTGAATCTCAAGACTAACTGTTCGAGAAAGCTTAACTGGAGTTTAGTAAAAAAGTTATGTAAATTGTCTCTGTCAAACCTAACAGTTAAGCAGCGAACACAACATGGCCTTTGAAAATGTGATATTTTCATCATGTCCAGTGTTACATATTGCATGCCTCCCATCACAGCCATGCATACTCACCCCTTTGTTGAGGGAGTACTTAGAGGTCATGGACCAGTCATACATGCCCAGACAGTCACTGAGAACAGCAGTCTTCCAGGGATTGGCCATTGCCTCATCCTTTGTTATGAAGTCATAGCGGAAGAGCTGCTTCACCCTGCAGATTTTCACAAGCTTTATTTTTTTCCTACATGTACAATACATAAACATCAAACACAGCATATAACAGATTATGTTTCTCGTGGTAAAAACACATGTAATTAAATTAAAAACAATATGCCCTAAATTCACTAGCTACAATAGTGAAACTGCATCTTATGTTGATACCTGAGAAAGGTCAGCTCTCTCATTTTCTCCATAGCAATGTCTTCACCGGATTGACGAGCAAACAGAGGATCATTCTCCAGCGTCTTGAATACATGTTGCTGTAGAAAAACAAGAGTATAAACAAGTTAAAATGTTATAAAATATAAAGTATTTGCATGTTAAATGTTGAGGCCGAAATTGGTCCCTGAAATAATTTAAAATTTCAGTTTCAACTTTGAGGCCCTGTAGGAAGTTAAATTGTTAACTTGCACACAAGAGCTGAAAGCAATCCGAGGTTTTGGATTACAACTCATGCTCTGCTGCGATATCACAGTCAGACAATTTTCTTGTCTTGCTGTTAGTGTTCGAGTCGACATCCCATCTGTCAAGTTCTGTTTTGTGTGGCTATTGTGAGTTTGTGAGTTATTCCCACATTGCTGATTCGTCCATGTAAGAGAGGGAAGCAAGGAGGTGTGCACACAAGACAGGAAGTGTCCCACAAGGAAAGATAACATTCTGGATTTGTGTTATGGAAACATAACCGGTGCCTTTAGCACTCGAGAACAGCCTCCACTTGGGTTTGCTGACAATGTTATCTGTGTCAGGATTTGTGAAGCAGTTGGACCCAGAAGCAGAGTTTAACAAAAGAGTGTTTTTAATGAAAAGTCTTTAACAGAAAAAATAACAAACGCAGGAATCTCAAAAGGTAAAAACTGAAAAACACAGAGCACAAGGGGGAACCTTACAAGAGATGCAGAGGACGGGAGCTCAGGAGACACGGGATACAAAAACACAGGAGATCAGGACAGGACATAACGACGACGATCCGACAAGGACAAAGGGGAGCACAGAGACTTATATCCACACACAGGGAAGGCAGGAAACATTCCGTTTGGGGCACTTTAGAAGTGCTGAAGGACCAGTTCATGTCCAATTGTTCTGTCAAATCTGGTGTCTTGGATTATGTGTCAAAGTTTCGCGAGCGCATGTACCAGGTCCGGTCCATGGCAAAAGAAGCTCTTTCGCGCTCTCAGAGTAAAATGAAAAGTCACTTTGACCAGAAGGCTGTTCCCCGAACTTTCAAACCAGGTGACCAGGTCCTAGCAGCTCGTTTCTCTGGACCTTATCTGATTGAAAGGAAGATAAATGATTTGGACTATGTGATCAAAACCTCTGACAGGAAGTGTAAAGCTCGTCTGTGTCACATTAATATGCTCAAACCATATTATACCAGAGACGATCCCTCTTGCGAGTCCCCCGAAAAGCCTGCTGACCCCGATGAAAGTCCTGTACCCGTCTCCACATCACTGTCCTTCGCTCCAGCTCCGGATGGTATGGATGAGGATGGTCTTGAACCATATGATGCGAGTCGACAAAGTGCCAGACTGCTCAACTCAAAGGTACTGTCTGACATGTCTTCATTTCTTTCCCACCTCTCTGAAGAACAGAAGGCTGATATTGAGACTCAGGCCCATCCAACTCTCTTTGGTGATGTTCCTTCCCGCACAACAGTAATGGAGCATGGCATTAATGTTGACAATGCAAAGCTAATCAAACAACATGCCTACCGTGTCAATATGACCAAGAGAAATGTGATGAGAGAGGAAGTAAAGTATCTCCTGGATAATGGTTTAGCTAAACCTAGTTGCAGTTCCTGGAGCTCTCCCTGCCTAGTAACACCCAAGTCAGATGGAAGCCCTCGCTTCTGCACAGATTTCCGTAAGGTCAATTCTGTTACAGTATCAGATTCCTTCACAGTACCATGCATTGAGGACTGCATAGATAATATTGGATCTGCAGCTTTTTTGAGTAAACTAGATCTTCTGAAGGGATACTGGCAGGTTCCACTAACTCAGAGAGCATCAGAGATCTCAGCCTTTGTTACACCTCACCACTTCCTACAGTATACAGTGATGGCCTTTGGAATGAAAAATGCTCCTGCCACATTCCAAAGACTTATGTTCACATTGCTGCGGGATGTCCCTAATTGCAATGTGTGCCTCGATGACCTTGTTATATATTCATCCAGTTGGCCTAAGCAGCCTTCCAGCTGCAGAGTCCGGTGTTGATCCACACAGCCACGTCTCCGTGAAACACAAGACGGAAGATGAACAAAAGTCTCTGTCTCTAGCCACCAGGAGCTGAAGTTCGTCCAGTTTGTTGCTCAGTGAAAGTATGTTGGAGAGATATATTCCTGGAAGAGGTTAACAATATCTGCGTCTGCTGAGACAAACAAGCACTCCAGCTGGTCTCCCCCTCCTCCTGCGTTTCACTGTGTTGGCAAAGGTGAGTGCACCTTTGACCAGAATGTCCAATATTTACGGATGAACACAAAAATTATGGAAATAAATCTGCTGGAGATGTGCCTTGATGTTTTCCGGATGTTCTGGTGAAGGAGCTCCAGGTATCACAGCAGAAAACTGAGTTTAAACACAAAACGACACGAAAAAGTGCACACAAACACACCGAGACAGCTGTCCATCTTGGGAAAAGTAAAGCTATTCCTGTACTGTCTGGGCTTCCTGTACCTCCTCCTGTTCTGCTTCTGGATGGATCTTCATCCTGCACGGCTTAAGGAGAGGTTCAGCCTTCGCCTTGAAAACCATCTTCTAATATAAGGTTAATTGGAGTCAGATAACAAAAAGATAACTTGGGTATGTTGTACTTACTTCATTGTACAGGCACCTGGGACAGTAGAGCAGCTACTAGCAGCCTGTGGTCAGACTGTGTTTTCAGCTGCTTAAAGGGATAGTTCACCAAGAAATGAAAATTCACTCATTATCTATTCACCCCTATGCCGATCGGGGGGTGGGTGAAGTGTTTGAGTCCACAAAACACTTTTGGAGTTTCAGGGGTAAACAATGTAGCTGATTAGTGACCTATCTTCAGACATACTAAAACAACAGAAAAAACACAACATGCCTCCATACTGCTTGTGTGGTGTCATCCAAGTGTCTGCAAGCCCCGACATTCATGTTCGACTCGAAACAATGTCATTTACACCGTGTTTTAAGCCTAGTGGCTGCAAGGGAGTAATCAGTGGACTACCTCTCACAGTAAGCATGGAAGAACTTGTGGAGAACTTGAGGGTGCGGAATAGGGCAGTGAAAAATGCTAAGAGAATGACAAGGGGAGCTGAGAAAAAAGAGACGGAGACTATAATGATTGAATTTGAAACAAAGGTGCTACAAAAGGAGTTATACTTTGGATTAATGAAGTATAAAATTAGGGCGTTCGTACCAGAGCCAATGAGATGCTTCAACTGTAAAGAGTTTGGGCATATAGCTAAGATGTTTAAAGGAAAGAGGAGATGTGCGAGATTTGGTGGGGAACATGAATACGGGAAATGTGGGGAGGGGGTGAAACTTAAGTGCTGTAATTGTGGAGGAAATCACAGTGTAGCTTATTGGGGATGTGAAGCACTGAAAATGGAGGGGGAGTGCAGAAAAAGAACAGCAAGGGAAAAAGAATGCATGGATTGAGAAAAAAAAATTGGTGACTTTTATAGTAATAAATGCAACATATTAGATCAAGTCTAAAACTGAAAGGATCCAGGTTATTGTGAAAGCTGCAGAACACCATCTAAGGTCTAAAATGGGAAGAAGGGATAGATGAACTCAGGATACGGGCAAGAAACAGTATGTGTGGGCTGATAATATAAATTTTGTTAATCCTTCAGTGGAATGCAAGGTGTTTGATTGCAAATGGGCAGGAGTTCAAGCAATTTATTGGTGGTAGGAAAGAAAAAAAAAGAGTCCAAGAGTCCTGGTTAAAACCTTGATTTTGTAATATATGGATATGTGGCAGTGAGGATAGATAGAACAAAGTGGGCAAGAGGAGGATGTGCCACTTTTGTGAAACAAGGTATTCCCTACAGAGTACTAGGTATGGGAAATGAGGAAGAATATGTAGTATTGAAAGTTTGGGTGGAAAAGAAAAAGCTGGTAATTGTAAATTATTATAATCCTTGATAAAAATTAGAGTTGAGAAAAGTGGAAGAGATAGAGAGGCAGAGTAATAGTACAGTTGTTTGGTGTGGTGATTTTAATGGGCACAGTGCAACATTGGGGAGTGATCGAACAGACGCTAATGGTCAGGTTATTGAAGAGTTGCTAAATGAGAGAAATTTTGTATGCTTAAATGATGGCAGCTATACAAGAGTCTGTACTGGACCTCACACTGGTATATCAAGTAACATTGCGGCAAGATGTGATTGGACAGTGTATCAAGAAGGAACTATAGGGAATGATCATTATCCAGTCTGATGCAAGATAAATATTGCTTCTTCACAGCTCATAGACAGTACTGGTGGAAAGTGGATCTTGGCAAAAGCAAACTGGGAACATTTTTTGAAAGAAAGTGAGAGACGTCTAAGCCAGCTTAATGAGGAAATGAGTATAGAAGAGCTTGACAGCAAAATAAAGCAAGGCATTATAGCAGCGGCCTTAGGGGCTATTCCAAAAAGGAAAGGAAAGGTAAAGAAGAAAATAGTAACGTGGTGGGATAATAACTGTAAAGAAGCAGTGAAAAATAGGAACAAAGCATTTAAACTAGTCATAAGAACCCACAACTTTCAGCACCTGATTCAGTATAAGCAAGCTCAGGCAGTTGAGAAGGACAATAAGACAGGCTAAAAGAACACATTGGAGGAATTACTGTGACTCAATAGGAGGCAAAACAAAGGTAGGAGAAGTGTGGGGGATGATTAAGAAGATGGGAGGGGGCAGGAGGGTGTGGAGTTACCCTGTTCTGACAGATGGAAGTATCATAGCAGTTACAAATAAAGAAAAGGCAGAAGTGATGGTAAACATCTTTGTTAAGGTACATAGTTATCATAAGAAGGGAAAAGAGGCAGAGAGAGAACAAAGTCTGAAAATAGACAAGCATTGTGCAGAAAAACTAATTTTGATGGGCTGGAAAATGTCCATTTCACTATGGATGAGCTGAAGAGTGCACTTGATAAGACAGGATAGATTGCACCTGGAAAAATCTGTTACTGTATGTTAAAACATTTAAGTGAAAGGAGTCTTGGGAAATTGCTGCTACTGTAAAATAAAGTGTTCAACTGGATTATGCACTTCTTAAATGGATGAACTATTCAGGTGATGGTTGGAGCAGAGTTATCAAACCAGCACAGGGGAGTGTAGTAAGTCCAACCATATTTTCATTAATAATTAATGACATATTTGAGAATATCCCAGCTGATATGGGGAGGTCATTGTTTGCTGATGATGGAGCTCTGTGAAAAAGGGGAAGAAATGTTGAATATATAGCTCAGAAAATGCAAGAGGGAATCAATCAAGTTGAAAATTGGGGGTTTAGATTCTCAGTGGAAAAAAGTTATGTTCTTTACAAGGAAAAAACTAAAGTTATGTTCTTTACAAGGAAAAAACTGAAAGAATGTAACTTGAAACTGTATGGAAGTGTATTAGAAAGGTTTGAGAGATTTCGTTTCTTGGGTGTACATTTTGATCTTGGAGAGAACACATCAGTCAGGTGGTCAATAAGTGTAAAAAAGTAATAAGCATAATGAGATGCCTTGCTGGGCTGAAGTGGGGTGCTGACTTTGTGTCGCTGAGATATATTTACGTAGCTCTAATAAGATCCCGATTAGACTATGGGAGTATAGTGTACGGGTCAGCAGCAAAATTAGTGCTAGCAAGCCTAGATACTCAAGCTCAGGCTCTTAGATTGTGTTTAGGAGCAGTCAGAACCTCACCTGTGTGTGCTCTTCAAGTAGAGGCAGCAGAAATGCTGTTGTGCTTGAGGAGGGAACAGCTGGTTGCCCATTACTGGATCAACCTAAGTGGACATGGAGATGCTCACCCTACTAAAGCAGTGCTGCTGACGTGTTGGGAGAAGGAGAGAGTGCAAAAAGAGAGTTTTGGGTGGAAAGGAAATGAAATAGCTAAAAGTAGGGGGGTGTCTGATAAAGAGTTTGGGGAGACTGTGCTGTGGCCTGCATCAGCCATCACAAGTATCAAAACAGGAGAAGCAAAAGAACATCAAGATTTATTGTGAAATATTATTTACAGTTACAAGAATGGGGAAACAGGGAAGGGATATAATGTTCATGAGTGTGCCAGCTCATTTAGGCATTTTAGGGAATGAGAGAGCAGATCAATTAGCAAAGGAGGCAGTTAAGAGAGAAGCTGTTGAGGTTAACATTAAGTTGTCAAAGTCAGAGGGCAGAGGCATAGTGTGGAAAAAGTAATTCAACAGTGGCAGCAGAACTGGGATACGGAGACAAAAGGAAGGCATCTACAGTCAGTACAGAGCAGAGTAAATCGGTTAAGAAGCAGGGGAAATAAAAGGAAGGAGCAAGTAACAATAAGCAGACTAAGGATCGGGCACAGTAATTTGAACGGCACACTACACATTATGGGGAAACACCCAACTGGATTGTGTGGCAGTAAAACACATACTCATGTCATGTGGGAAATTCGTACAGGAGAGACAAATAATGATGGATTATTTAAACGGAATAGGACGGGCTGTGGGCAGTGTAAGGAGCATTTTAGAATGTACAGATTGTGCACAAGGGAGGAAAGGCATTTTACATTTTTTTATTATGACTGGACTGGACAAACGGATATAAGATAACAGCATAATGAGAGAATGGAACCTGAAGGTGGCAGTAATGCAACATTCTGGATGCCAACTGCCGTAAAACAACAAAGAAGGAGAAGAAGAAGAAGTCAAACATGATGTAAATGAAGTCGTTTCGAGTTGAATATTAATGTCGGGGCTTGCGGACACTTAAGTGACACCACAGTAGCAGTATGGAGGCATGTTAAGTTTTTTCTGTTGTTTTATTACATCTGAAGAAGGACTCACCATTGACTTCAATTGTATTGGATACTGCTCTAACAAAGTTTACCCCTGAGACCCCAGAAGTGTTTTGTGGACTCAAACATTTCACCCATCCCTCGATCGGCATAGGGTTGAGTAGATAATTAGTGAATTTCATTTTTGGATGAACTATCCCTTTAATCCTAGTTCAAGAATGAACTCTAAGCCCCACCTTGGACAAGAAAGTGCGCTCACAATTATCACCTTCAACCATTATCACCAATGGTTATTATTAACAGCTACTAAATTGATCTTGAGGTGAGACTATTTTCTTAAAAGCAATGGTGAGACAGTTTTATTTTGACACTGTCCTGCTGGCCAACATTCTAGAGCACCAGAGGTTCATTAATCCAACCTGAAAATGCAAATGCAATATTTTCTCCTGATTGAATAACAGTCACAACAAACTACAATGACCTATAATTACAGTCTTTGAAATGATGTTACCTTGAATGTCATTATATCCTCTCCATCTATGAAACGGACCATGTCCTTCCAATTGAAAGAGGCTTTTTTCCTGTAGATGTCCAGGGGGCCACAAGGGAGGTCAGCTACTTCATGCTCCATCATCTATGTTGAGACTGAAGGGTTGGGCATACAGATATATAAATGACAAATCATGAATTGTTTGAACATCTAATTTCACTGTAACAGCAGTTGAACCAGAGTTGGTTCAGACTTTTGCCTGTGGCTCCAAAGAATGTTTTACCCACACTACTACCACTACTACTGCCCTTATATATTTTTTTATTTACACTATATATATATTTATATAATTTGTTGATGCTAAGGACATAAGCGAGGTTAGCCTGCACACATATTTGCATTTAGGTGACTGTCTGTGTACCTTTTAAATCATCTCCACTCAACGTATCATGATTTGTTATAGCAACCGGACTCGTTCAAGGTGTCACAACCCCCCTTCCCAGATTCCCATCTTTTCTGAACGTAATGCAGCTTGTGTTGCATCTTCTTGTAAGAATAGGCATTAGGCAATCAGAACACTGTATAACAGCATCAAAGCTGGTTAAATATGGGATCAAATTGGTCATCAATATTTTGAAATTGTGAAATAATGTTGTACATCTCCGGGTAAGTGTAGTTGTGGAAATATGTTTTTGCATTACTGAAAGGGTTTTGTGTAAACACATTTAATATCTAAATGCATTCAAAAAAGGTTTTGTACACTACAGAGCCAATCAGCGTCAGTGTCATATGCAAAGGTAGGAAATTTGTTTATCTGTCTCTCACTCTGTTGAAAATAATCCTGCATAAATTTGAATTACACAATACTTCGACTGAAACAAAAAAACTCTACACACTCTCTGTTGACAAGTAGTTTTGCATGCACACAATAGGTGAACTACAAGCATAAAATATTAGTGACCTTAATTCGATACTACAGGAATTAAATGTAGCTCATATTCTGGCCCCTGGAATACTAGGGCCCCTTTGCCGTAAATAATTAAACTCTACAGCACAGTAAATGAAACGCTGTAAGACCTTATCTATCAAAACTGAACAGGTAGACATACTATTTGCGTAACCTCTGTGCTTCAACTGCTCTCGATAACAGAGCAAAGGTCGTGGCTTGCAGTGTGACGCCTCCTGCTTCGATCGGCTCACTGTCAGTTACAACCCACACAGCTGTTTCTGATCCACTGGTGGCGATTCATATTGAACTATTACATTATAGCTTGTCCCACTATCCCCACTATAACCCTGACCCTGACCCACGCTGCTGTCCAGTGCGGTGAGAAAAGAGGCGTTACTAAAGTGCGCTTACAAGCTTGTTCTCCTTTCACTTGTCAGGAAAAAGCTAATAACTTCATTAGCAGCTGACCTGGGCCGTTAGGTCTTACCTTATACGTCAACCTTGTTCTGTTAAAGTGCTTGTTTCTTCTTCTCCAGCTGTCAAGTTGACCAGCGTACCGCTCTGTTTACAACTTTGAAGCAGAGACACGCCTCTGTTCTGATGTCAACGATATTACTTCCGGTTCACGTCCTTCATGACAAGAGTCACGTCTTCGCCACAGCCTGTGGTCTTAACACGTCAAATGAATTAAAACCTGCCTCCCTGATTAGCTCCTACAGTGACAAATTATGTAAGTGATATATATTTTCAGAACACGACTAATTAATGAATCTGTATAGCAGCTATGGAGTTAAGACTATAAATTGCTCTAGAGTGCTTTTATTCTGAAAGCACAAAATGAATACGGGAATCCTTTCGGTAAATAAAGAAGAAGTTGTGTTTGCATATATGTAGGTTTGCATATTATGCATTTTTTAAGAGATACATGGTGCAGAGTCGCTCTGGTGACATTTGGGGGAACAAAATGATGTAACCATGGAATAATAACGCATGGGAATAAGATAAGTCTTGGCCACAAGTTATTTAGTCATGGTAACGAGAACAAGTATTCGTGGTCAACTGTGGTGGAAATGTTTGCAATTACAAGTCAATAAAAACACAGGGCCCTATTTCGTGCGCCATGATGCACAGTGAAAACGTTGGGATCTATAAAAACAAACTTGACGGGAGACTGCCACTCTAACTGTGACCCATGAGTCCAGAGTCATTACAGGGAGGTCACTATTTGTCCTTGAAAAGCAAAGCTGAATCATGGTGCCCCTCAGGTACACCAACCTGTGTACAAAGATCAGTTTATGTATATAATATACTGTGATGTCATGAGAGGGGGTGTCATCGAGGGGAGATACATCCCCTCCCAGTGGCTGCAGCAGGGACTACAACCCATCATGGCATCTGGTTAAGTGACTGCATTTCCCAGAGTCAGCAGGGCAGCCAGGGCCAAGGGTGCTGCCGAGCTGAACGAGATCGCTCTGATTGCCCCAGAGGGAGAGGAGGACAGAGACAGACAGAGAGAGGAGTTCAACTGAAGAAGACCGGTGTTGATTGTGTTTGGCGACTGTCTGCTGAATTTAAGTTAACCTTTTACTGAAAAAACCTCAATACATAATTTTGAGTTAGAAACCACCGCTTGTCGTCTTCCTTTGTGCACCCACGCCTCACAAGCCGATCGCAAACCTCTCAAGACATCACAATATATACAAAATAAATACAGCAAATCTGTCTAATTTCCCTTTTATTATTGCACTTTCCATTTCAGTGTAAACTCAATTGAACAAACCTTTATGGTGGGGAAATATGAATATATTCATTAACAAATAAATAATGCAAAGCAAATGTGTGAAAATAGTAATAGAAAAACAATGACAATAAAAAGATTCAACAGAAGTAATAATAATAATAACCCTAATTATGTCCTTATACACCTATATACAGGTGTGTATACCTTTGGTACTGTATGAAGCTTCCAGAGGGACAAGTACAGCAGGCGGGGATGACAAGACAGTTTCCCTGGCCTTAAGAGCCATGTTGCCAATAAATAAGATGATATGATGCCGTTAACAGTGTTCTAATCCCTAGGCTCTCTAATATGGTCGAACACTGTAACATCATCTTTGTACTGCCTGTGAATATGTAAACCATTTCTAAGCAGTATTGGAAGAAGTGCAGTGGTAGACTCACACAGCTTTCAGGGAGTATCACAGGACTCAAACAGCTGTGTACTCATGTATACATGCAGAGCCCGCACAGGGCACAGTGTATTAAGCTCCTTCTTCTCCCCTGAGGATAATGGAGGTGAGTGAAACGCCAACAGCTCTACTATGGGACATCTGTCTGCTGACTTCACCACTTTAGGCACAAAAGCTGGGTTGGGCCGTAAGCAGAACTTTTAGAGTCCCGGGCCGAACTGCAAGCAGGAGGGGCGTATGGACAAAGCCTGGACGTCACTCACCCGCTTTGTAGTAGTCAAGAGCAACATCGTCTTCAGTGACATAAACTTAATTTCCACCGCCTCAATAGGCTCAACCAGGGGCATGGAAAGTGGGAGCTTGAGGTGTTCCCCCTTCATGAATCTGCCAACCAAAAGGATGTTGCCCCACAGGCTTATCTGCAAAACCCACATGAAAAGCTGAGATGGCAGCAAGGTACACTTTGACTGTAGAAAAGGCTTTCCATTTCTCCATCAGTTCCTGCAGGAAACACTGCAGATCCCCCACCAAACACTGATAAGGAATTGTGTGTCTTGCGTCCCACCACTCCTGAAATGTATAGAGCATGGGTGGAAGAGGCTTTTGCACTCTGGATGGTGTCGATGACCTGCACTGCCAGTCCTGCAGAATTCAGGTTCCACCACTCACGGGCCAAACCCAGAGCATTACTCTGTCTGGCTGAGGGTGGTAAATCTCTCCTGGTGCCTGGGACAGAAGATCTCTGCGTATGGGGATGGGCCACAGCTCGCCTGCCAGCATCTGTATTATTTCCGCCACCCAATGTTTGGACGGCCAACGCGGCACCATCAGGATTAGCGTCAAACTCTGCTCCCTCCCCCTGGCTAGTGTGGGGGAGATTAGGCCGAGAGGGGGGAATGCATAGAGCAGCACGTTTGGCCTAGGTTGCCCCAGAGCATCCCCCCCTGGGGTGCCTTCATGTCCGACAGTGAGAAAAATGAAGAGATCTATGGCTGCCCGGCTGTATCTGTATCAATCTGAATTTGGAGGGAAAAACACTGAAAATGTATTTTCTATGCCTTTTACATTAGGAAGTCATTAGCAAGTGATACAAGTCTAAAAAAACGATGAATTGTCTGAAATTGCACTTTTGGTTACAATGGTAAGACTTTGGTTTTGGTTAAGGTGGTTAGTATCTAAATCATTCATTTACACAAACTGCAGTAAAACTCTCAAAACAATACAATAAGGCTAGAAACCACAGTTTTAGTGTGTGAATTTCTTACTCATTTACACAAACTACATAAAGACACAAAAAACTGTGAATTAAGATTACAATGTCACTTTTGGTTAATATGGTAAGTATCTTAAAGCAGTGAATAAAGGGAAAAACAACTTTGGTCAAGATGGTGAGTTTCTCTTTAACACAAAAAAATGAATGCAGGAAAACGCTTAAAATGAGGAAATAAGGCTAAATTTGAAATAATCGTTAAGAAGTTTAGTTTCTTTATCACAGATGTTGAGTTGCTCAATCACAGAGTTACTCAAAATGCAGGAAAATGCTTGAAATGGTGAAATAAAACTAATTTGCAACAATGGTTAAGATGTTGAGTTTTATAATCACAGAGTTACACAGAATGCAGGAAAACTCTTAAAAAAGTGAAATAGTATTATGAGTAGAGTTACTCATAATGCTGATATATTAAATCAGGGAAAGAAAACTCAAATTGGGGTTATCAATACCGCTGTGCATGTGCTTCAAAATGGGAAGAAATTGGATCTCAGATGTGTTCTTCAAAATACTCAGAATTCAAACCACCATACTCCTCTAAACCAGGAGAGGAAGCAGAAGAGAATTAAGATGCAAGGTCACCAAAGCGTGATTAAGCCTTGTGCTCTCAATGTGATGTCTTGATTTAGTTCGGACCCCAAAGCAGAGACTGAATACCTGAAGGTGTAGATAAATAAAAGAGTTTATTGCTCAAAAAGAAGCAACAAAGAGCAGGCAGTGGATGCAGAGAGCAGGCTGGCTGGATCCCAAGGACAGCACGAGTGCAGAGCACATTGGAAGGAAAAAACTCAGCACTGCAGACATAGTGAAGGCAACGGAAAGGCACAGGATAACCGGAGTAAAAAAAGAAAAAACAAAAGTGAGGTTCTACAACAAAAAAAAATCTACACCGAAGAATTCACAAGGAACAAACAGGGTTGGTGGAAACTGGCTTGAGGAGTGGTACATTAAAAGCAGGGTGAACATTCAAAGAAAAGGGCAGATTTAGTTTAACCACACAGGGATTAATAATGCGTTCAATCTCATATGGGCCAATGTACCTGGGTGTCAGTTTCCAGGATTCAGTTTGAAGTGGGAGGTCACGGGAGGATAGCCAGACCCTTCGGCCGGGCTGGTAATCTGGGGCTGCAGTGCGGTGGCGGTCTGCCAATCTCTGGTTCCGAGCAGCAGTGGGGTGAGAGCTTACCGGGCTTCATGCCAGACTCGGCGGTCACACCGGAGATGCCCCTGTACGGAGGGGACTGCCACGTCTGTTTCCTGAGAAGATCCAACTCCAAAATTGTGGCTTGGTTTACATTTAAAAAATTCAACAGCCAACATATAAGACCAGGGTCGATGTTGTGGGCGCTTTCTAACCAGTGTGCTAAAATATGAGGTTGGATACAAATAAAAGCAGAACTAAAATCAATAATAAGTAGTCGTACTAAAGATTTTGCCCCCCTCTAAGTGTGACCCAGTGACAATTTTTTAAGAGTATGATCTGCAATTCCATCAGGGCCAGGACTTTTCCTCTCTTTAACTCCCTGGAAAAGTCTAACGACTTTGTCCCTGTTAACCTCTTTGCTATCCTGCCCATCAACAACATTGTTAAAAACTGCCAGCTCCTTACTAAAATCATGGATGTTAAAACGTTTCTAAAATGAGTTAAGGTCATTAGAGAGGTCAATATCAGATTTGCCATGGAAGGAAATTACACCCTTGTTCACTTAACACCATCCCATGTAAGCTGTGAATTTCCAGCACTGAGCATGTTCTCCATCTTTTCTTTATAGTAGTGTTTAGCCAGTTTAATTTCCTTTTTAACTTGCTTCTGTAGTTCTCTGTATTGAGTTACATCACCCTTGTTGAAACTGATGTTTCGCTGATTAATTCTATTTTTAACTAATTTTGAGACCCATGGCTTATTATCGTGAAAAATACAGATGGGATTCTTGGGGATGATTAACTCCTCCCAAAACGTAATGATTGCAGATAAAAAACACTTTTCTTCATCTCAGTGTGCTGTGAGTCTTTGTATTTTTACAGTCACGTTCAATATGGCCTTTCCTACCACAGTTTCTGCAGTCTAAGTCCTTACACCAACACTCTGATGCCTGGTGCCCCACTTTGCCCCAGATGATTTTCCTGTTCCACCCAAAGAAAGTGGTCGATACACACACTCCATTAGCGCTTCTGGCAAAATAGTTAAAGAATTATATTCGGTTCCTCTAACATGTTCTGATAACCGAACTAATGAAAAATTTCGAACACTCTTTTCTCATATCAGGGTGTTGTCCTATTAATTTATTAGGACGTGACCTCATGTGTCGTCTAGGCATAGGATTCATTTCCAATCCTGACGGCCTGCAGGTTGTGACAAATTCTGATCAACAGTCAGCCTTTGTAAAATATCCTGACCTTCTGCTGTACACTTATCAGTGGAAATTGTGTGAGTGCCCTTCTGAGAGAATCTGGGCAAGGCACCTTCGCGCACACACACAATACATTCAAGAGGACTCTCTGCATTGTACATCACATGTTTACATGGGTCCTGACATCACATAGGAAAAACAATGGTATAGAGATGAATGCAGAAGTGAGAAACTTTTGATAACACATTTATGCTCAGCTACACATCAATGTGTGGGTCTAGTTCACTTATCAGAAAAACTGTCTGAAATGTTTCAAGTCTCAGACTCCAGCCCACACATCTCACTCGCTAAAGAAAAAAAAAAATTGAAATCACTGATTGGATGCATCCGTACTTTATTCAGCCCAATTGCATGCATATAAAAACAGCGAACCGTTCATCTGGTACCTTTAATGTCATTGTCTCATCATTTTTTATCTCAAACAGATGTTGCAAACCTCATCCCCCTTGCTGACACTGATTGGACGTTTCATAGGTAAAGCTAAATTAAATTAATCTTTAATTAATCCCTAATGCTTTCCATGATTTCTGTACCAAATGTAATTTCTAGTAATCAGACACTACATTTTTAGTCTACTTAGTGTTTCTGTTGCTTTAATTCCATAGGAAAAGCCTGAATACTAACCTAATACATTCCATCCAGTTTACTGAGCTGGTAACATATATCCTGTTCCAAATGTTTAATATGTATTCAAGAGCAATTATTGTTAATTGGGCGAGAGAGTCAATTGTATCTGTTTATTTATTTTTGTTTTATTCATCAAGGATATTTTCTATTTCTATTTCTATTTCTATTTCTATTTCTAAATCAAATTCAAATTCAAATTCAAATGTCAGACTGAATGTTCTTTACAGTTAAGTTAAGTTCATTGCTCTTTGAAAAGATAAACTTGCATGGTAATGTTAAACATTATTATTATATCAGTGTTCTCAAATAGTTTGAGAGTTATGACAATATATCATCTAACACAATTTGCTTTCGAGACAGGCCTACCATAATATTTTTCATAGTGCACCAAGTTAGAGGTTTCCTTGCACAGTTACACATATCCAAGCAAAATTGGTACTGTACAATGATATATCGTTAACTGAAATAGATACTGACTCAAATCGAAATAAGACCTTTTAAATCGGAATTAATTAATAATAAACAAATACTTAGTTCACTGATAACAAATTTGGAGTGACAAAGTAAGAATTTCCACACAGAAATTCGTTGTAATTTTTATTTGGGAAACCCTTGAGTAAAGTTTACCTATCCTAGTAAGAATTGGAAGATAAAGACTACATAAGAAATTTACTGGAGATTTTCACCCTTAGATATAAAATGTGCTGACATTTTGTATCTAGTTGAGAAAATATTGAAATTAACTAACTTATATTTACATTATATCCAGACGTTTCTGAGTAATATTCACATAGTATTTGATCTTCTAAAACAGCACTATTCTACTATAGATTTGTTGTATTCTTAATATGAGAAAAGAGTCCCCACACTGAATTAGATATTTGATGCTATACAAATAGAACACACACTAATCTCAGCCCTTTTTGAGATCCTCCTTGGCAGGCTCCCCGAGCTTGGAATGTCTCCATCAGAAAGACCTCTTCCTGAAACACATGTCTGGGAAATGACATGTTAGAATTTTGCGAGGTGTTTCCCCCCACCCTGTCTCAGATTCATACACAGGTGAAGGACGCCCTCCCACTGGAAGCCAGCTGAAACCAGGTGACTTCGTGGTGATGCAAGATCTACGCATCTACTATGTTGTTTGCTTTTAATTTCCATTATCATTGTTGTTCCTATATTAGACATGTTAGAGACACCTCCACAGTATGATTATAATTCAAACTTGACTCCACTAACAGATCTTGGGAAATAACATCCACAGATTCACCTCTCTTCGACTCCATACTCACACAACAATGGGTCAAAAACAATCTTTGGTTGAAGGCTGTAAATTTCTCCACTCGACAAGCCATCAATTCTTCTTGTTATATTTGCATGTCACCCAATCCCAAATGAACTTTCATGGTTACACCCACACAAACAGACACACACTCAGTATTTCCTGTTTTATTTTTTATGTCACTTCCTGTTTTACTTTGAAACTCACATTTGTCTCTGTTCTCTTTAGATAATTTCACTCCTGCCCTCGTGTGTCTCGTGGATTACCTTCCCCTCCCTAATATGTTTCACCAGTGTGTAGTTAACCTGATTTCTGTTTAATATAAACGGTCTGCGTCTCCCCCTGTCCTGTGCCAGTTCATCTCGTCTTGTACATAGAGTTCCAGCGATATACCCACATCTAGTCTTGTCTTGTGCTTTTGACCACGTTTTTGTTTTTACTGACCGTACCATGTGGGACCTGACAAGGCAGATTTATCATTACCTTTATTTACTAGATTTACTAGGTACCGCTCTCTGAGACATCCAGACATCGGAGCCACGGGGAATCATTGTACTGTCTCCTCCAATCTGATCTTACCTTGTAGTGAGTGGTCAAGAACTTTAAGCATCTCAGCTGTAAATGACTGAAAAGAATTTACAAATGGGTAAATACTGCTAATCATGGCCACAGCCCAAGCCAAGGCTTTCTCAGACAAGAGGCTCATAATAAAAGCAATCTTAGATTTTTCATAGGTGTAAGTTAAAGGCTGCTGGTCAAACACAAGAGAACATTAATGAAGTTACTGTCTGAATGACCCTAACATTCTTGAATACCTGATGGGTGTGGGAATGAAGGGTTCCCGGGGATGGGTGGACTGAGCGACAGAGAGCTGGCGCTGGAGGAGCTGGAGCTTAGGGGGCCGGAGCGTGGACAGGAGCCCTCAGCGTGGTGAGATGAGTGGAGAACTGGTCCATGCGGCCACATTGGTGGTAAGGAGCAGGCGACATCGATCAAAACTGAAGCTGCTGGCTAAAGCTAAAGGTAAATACAGTAAGATCGTAATTCACGTCGGCAGCAATGACTCCCGGCTTCGTATGTCGGAGGTCACTAAAGTAAATGTTCAGTCGGTGTGTGCTTTTGCAAAAATGATGTCGGACACTATAGTTTTCTCTGGCCCTCTTCCTAACACGACAGGTGATGACATGTTTAGCCGCATGTTGTCTTTTAACCGCTGGCTGTAGTTATAAATACACAAAAGTGTTAAAATGACAGCTGACCTCAGTATTATTACAGCATGCCACCAGCAATATAAAGAAAGTGTGACTGACCAGATTCCAGACGGTGAGGGAATCTTATGCAGGTATTGACATGAGGGAGTAATCCATTTCCAGTACGAACATTGCTTAATGGATTATTACCTAATGTGGCAACTGTGATCAAACTTCAGTGCCCTGACAAAAATGGAATGTTTCACACTAGAGGGAAAAGCTCAACTGTGTTGTCAATGGTTCAAATGACAAGAGACGGGGGAAATCAAAACACGCGAGCACTGCAGAGACGTCAAGGAAAAAGAAAAGACAGATGTCGCAATGGTGGAAGACTGTGGAATTGGGCCAAAGACTGTAGGTTCAGAACTAATCATTATAATCTGCAACAACAGTGTTAAATCTCAAACTTTGTACGTCACCTTTTCTTCAATAAATACTATACATGGCACTGGCTACCTCTGGAAGCTGAAGTGTAAATTGTGTCTTTTTATGTAAATAACTAGTCTAATTATGTAGACCCAAATGAGCCACAATTACTTCTCAAATTCCATTTTAAAAGTAACTATAATTACTGCACGGTTGTATGCCTCCGCCAAGCAGTGCTTTTTCCGTTTATATATTTCGACATAGTTTTTTTTACAGATTCATATATCACTGTGACCTTTGACTACTGAAATGTAATCACTTCATCTTTGAGTCCAAGTGACAATGATGAAAAGTTGATGAAATTCCCTCAAGCAGTCTTGAGATATCACATTCAAGGGGCCAAAAACTTATTTATAGGCAACTGTTACCTCGACCTTTGGCTACCTAAATCAAATCCAAGTGAATGTTCCCTCAAGGCGTTCCGCAGATATCACGGTCACAGGGCCAACAATGCTTTTTGAGGTCAGCATGACCTTGACCACCATATTTGAACCGGGTCATCCTCAAGTCCAAGTGAACATTTGTGCCAGATGTGATGAAATTACCTTTGGGCATTCCTGAAAAATACACATATCACACATTCACGCGACCTTGACCTTTTAACCTTCAACATCCCAAATCGTATCAGTTCATCCTTGAATCCTTAAAGTGAATGTTTGTACCAAATTTGAATAAATTCCCTGAAGGCTTAATTGAGATATCAAGTTCACAAAATGGGACTGATGGACAGACAACCCTTCGGCCACAGGCTGTTGCCGGCACGGAGGCATAAATAACAGAACAATTCAAAATACCAGTCTCTGCTATTATCTTTTGAAACTGTTTATTTCATATTAGTAACACATACAACACCTGTAACATATTGCCAGGAAATTCATAATCATAGTTGAGTAAGAAAGAAAGCAGAGCTCACATTACCTTGACATACAGAGTTCAACACTTGTAAGCTACATTTTAAGTGTGTATACAGGATGCATAGAAAAGCATGCATGATGTTTATGTGTAGGAAAGCAGTGTACAGGATAAGTGAGGATGTGTTGTATGTGACAAGCCACTAACTCAAAAAAAGCCAGCCCTCAAATACCAAACAAGTAAGTTTGAAAGTAAGTAGCTTTTCACATTTGTTTTTGTTTTTCAAGTGTCAATCAGGCAAAGAGACATAACTTGGTGCCGAATTGTGGCTTTACATGACATGTTGACAGGCACTAGAGCGGGGGAAATGCTGTGCAGGCACTTAAGTGTACTGCAGTGGACAGTCATGGTGGCAGCAAGCATGTTTGACAGGTCATTGTCATGTGACTGCTCCCAAAAAACTAGAAGATCTCAGGCACAGCTGTCATAATAAACACTACAGACATTCAGAGTTAAAACGCCAGAGAAACATTGAACAAAGCAAACTAACAGAATAATCCAGGTTTATTATCAGTTAGTCTGCTTTAGTTTGTTCAATTTAGGATTAAGGCCTGAAACCGTGAGAACAAAATGTGGTCCTGGATGAGTTTAATATCAAGCTTAAATCTAATCCAGGGTCCTGGCCTTTATACAGGGAGTTACCCTGATTTGACACAAGCAATTTTAAGTCCCTTGAATCTGTCTTGAATGTATAGCTACTGTCAGCCATTCATGAATCTAACAGTACAATCAACACTCTTTTTTTCACATCAATCGACCCATTATCTATACCTTCGATTTCAAAAGCACACCATTATTAAAGATAAATTATTATCCAAGATGAACAAATCAAACCTAAATCTCTGGCAGACACCCAGGGAGCCATGCCACTCCTAACCGCTCATAGTGATAGATCTGACCCCGGGACAACCGTGATCACTAGACGTTTCTACAGTAGAATTTAGTCAGGAGGAGGCGGCTATAGATTTGACGGAGCCGCCTCACAATTCTCTGTTCTACTTTGAAGCTCCTTATGGTTTAAGTAGGCACCAGTGTCCTGATGACCACCAATTAAAAAGGTTGTCCTGATGTCACGATGACGGTCTGGATTCATTCAAACACGCTTTGTAAAACACCTCCCATCTTCAGACCACTGCTGCTTCTGTGGATCCACTTTTGATTCACTGTAAGTGCATTCACCTGCCAGTCTGCCACCCTGATACACACGTTTACAGTTTCTGTTATAATGACCACACCTGGCTGTTGTGACCTCAGCCCACCAAGGGAATGGATGCACTCAATACAGAGTACAATATGTTAATATTTAAACAGGTTTCACACCTGCACTTTCAGTTACAGGCCTTTTGCAACAGTAGATTGGACTTCTTCATATTATTTTGTTAGACAAGTCTGGAAACCACTTGCAAACAGCAGTTTAACAGGTCGCCACACTAGAACCTCAAGCGGTATCAACATCCACAGTGCCACAGTGGGAGTTATTCAAACACTGTGTCTACACAAGCAATGTAAAGGATATCAGGTGTACTGTCTTTTCATGAACGTAAAAAGGATTTCTATGTTCTCTTCTGTGTCATATCCATCTAACGATCATTGTCAATGTTGCACTTGAGATGTGAGGACATCTGCGTTACATTCAGACTCGTGGTCAGATTTAATGTTTGTCCTTCATGATTATTTCAAGGCCTTGTTCTCACAAACAGATTCAAATACAACTCCAATACACAACAGGAAAGTCAATCTTAATCATCTTTGGTCAAATCTGTATTTTTTCTACAGCACATGAAGATATTTAATACATTCAGTAAACAGTGGCTTTGTTGTTTTTTGTTTGCTTTGTGTTTAGTTCAGCTCTCAGCAGCATGGGCGTGTTGCTCATGTGCATGTTGAGGGGTGTTAGATGAATAGTGTGTCCTTGTGGGACTGAGCAGTTTATAAGACAGAAAGAATCACCATTTGAATTGCAGCTGCCAGGGCAGAGAGGTTATCCAGTAAGAGTCGTAGCAGAGAGTTTAACTGTTTGTTACTCCTGACAGTCATCATCCCTAAAAACAACAAACGAAAGGCAATTTCCCCTTGTTTGATCGCTTTAGGAGAATGGGACCCCTCACAACAATAAAGTGACTTAACTTTGACTTTAGTATCTCAAGATGTTTTCCTCTGGGGTTAGTCACACATCACTCTGTATAATGCTCTCTGTCAGAGAGCATGTTTAAGCACTTAGGATGTTCCAGCCCATATCTCTCAGGGTCTGGTTGCATAAACATCTGTCAGACTCTTAGTTAGGTGTTCTACGCAGGTACAGTTGGCACACACTTGGCACATACAGTCCGAAATAAATGTTGGGCGGTGAACAGGCCTCCAGACTTCATCTGTTAGGTACCTCATGGACATGGGAAGATTTGTTGACCCTAAAGTATATTCTGAGTGATTCATTTTTGGAGGCCAGCAACTGTTTTTTCAGGGTCACACAATATTGGTGAGTTTGAAGAAATCGACCCATCAGTATTAGATGACAATAAAAGCTAGATATGGATTATAAAATTGAAGGGAAACCAGTTTTCCTTATGGGAGCTGGAGGTTTATTCATGGCTGGAGGAAGGTTTTTACTATGAAAGGATTATTGGCAGTGGCTGATCATTGGATATATGACAGAAACTCAAGTCTACTTAGTAATTGCTCTCTTTGCACCTCTTACAAGACATACTCTCTCAGTATCTGCAAAGCTTAAGGACATGAAGTAGAACGTTTATTTAAATTTTCCCATCCAGGCCACAAGCCAATTACACATTCACCTATGTATAGATACACACAGTTTAATGTCAATTGTGCATGTTTACTTGCTCCAAGAAACACCAAGAAAAATACATGCTGTGTGAGTGGCAGTGTATTTTTAAAGGTGGTGGAGGAGCTGTTGATTGGCTACGTTCAGTCACTACCAATGAACCATTCAAGTTTCAAGAGGCTTCACCCAAAATGACATGATTGTGGAGATTTACAAAATATAAAATACACAAGACTGTAGATATCAGTGCAGGAACCACTTAAAAAGCCCAAGTTATAGGAAAATAAAGTGTTGGCAGTACACAACAAACACACTCACCAAGACGCGCTTACAAAAAGTTAAGCCAAGTTATTAGGAAAAGTAATTTGGGTACAAAGTGTAAAAAAAACAGGAAAAGCGTGTGAACACACACACACACACACACACAGGAATATAATCAAATGTGTTATCTCTTACATGCTGCTATCAGTACAAACACAGAACTGCTCACAGTAAAATGTACAACCTTCACATTTTTTTCAACGATACTATTCAAGATCCTAAAGCAAACTACTGATTCTAACTTCATCTAGGCAGCTAAAGCAAAGCTCTCTCTTTTTTTTTATGCAAATGATCTTTTCCACTATTTGTGGGAGTGCAAATGGATTCACACTCTTGTCTGCCTTCATTAATCACTCAATCGTCATTCCTTTTACTCCCTGTCAGTCCTTCTCTGACTTCCTTTCACCATCACCTTTCCACTCATGTGGATCTTATTCCCATTGAGGCCATTTTAAACTTCAAAGCAACACCTCTGTTTTCTGGTCAGATTATCTCATGAGAGTCCCCAATAGGAGTCCCCAATATGCACATTTTAGACACTCTAAGCAGTGATTTTCCAATGGGACACAACCGATGGAAAAGAAACTTTTGACGCCACTTGTCTTCACATCTGTTTGGACAACACCTCTTATCAGCTACTCTGTCAAGAACAGAGGTTCCCAAACGTGTCAGCCCTCTACCCCCAACATTACAGCCTCATAGACTTGATTTGAGATAGTTTGCAAAAAATCAACAACTTGCACATGTCCCAACACAAATGAAAGGATTTCAATTTTGTCAG
Source organism: Hippoglossus stenolepis (assembly GCF_022539355.2). Taxonomy (NCBI): domain Eukaryota; kingdom Metazoa; phylum Chordata; class Actinopteri; order Pleuronectiformes; family Pleuronectidae; genus Hippoglossus; species Hippoglossus stenolepis. Next base: position 16,722,597 of record NC_061505.1, on the reverse strand, counting down.
CTTTGGCACTGCTCGTTGATACAATCAAAACTATACTGTGGCACAGTCATATCTACCCAGATTAATGGGCTGGAGCAAAGTTTGACCAGGATTGTGGCATAATTGATATTTGTAAATTTCCAGAATCACATAAAAATACTTAATGTAAGCGCTTACAATATGAGTACTTATTATTAAAACGTGGTAATCTATTTTAGCCTCGACACACAATGGTTTCATGATATGCCACTGTTCTGCAAGGATTTCTCACACTGATGGAAATAATGGCCACCACGGGATCAAGATGAATTCTATTCTGTACACGCTGAATCTCAACGCTTACACAATAAAACATAGTATTGTGATGGGTCAGACTCCTTTCAAATTCAGAGGGAGGAAGAAAAAAAAATGCTGTGCACTATTAAACTCAAACCAGAGCACAACTGATATAGCAAGCTTAATTGTATCCTCCCAAGTGTTGATTTGACTCTTGTCAATTCCCTGTCAACCACTCACTGTTCTTATCAGAATTATTTTACCATTAGCACCTTGAAAAATGAAACTTCTCCTTAGCTACCTTCATTGTTGTTAAAGGCCAGTTGAAAAAGCGGCAGGCTATTTACAGTATAAAAAGGTCACAGGTTATGATTAGAAAGTAAAGTATAGATGCCTTTTTTCCCACTCCAAAAAGATGCAACTCTGTACATTATAACATAAGCAGCGTGAAACGACTAATGATGTAACTGTCAGTCCACGCAACAGAGGTTCCCCGCAGTTACTTCAGGTCTATAAATATGTACCTTGCCCACTACTGGAGAAGGAGCTCATATCAAAGCCCATTAAAAAGCAATACATTTATCAAATGTTTAACTTCAGAAACCCTGATCATCTACTTAACAAATAGTATTATAATCACTGGTTATGACTTCATAATAACACAGTAAAGTGAACAAGTAATAAATCACATGAAATGTCACATTTTGTAGGAATAACTGAAATTTGTGTCATTATTGCATGATTATTACTGACAATGTGTTGATACATTATCTGCTAACTGGCCATTTATACATTTTATCAACATTTCCCAAGTGATTCCATAATTAGTTGCTACAGTTAAATGTTCTTACTTAAAAAGGATAGTTCACAAAAAAATGTATGTATGGTGTAAATTATGCCATTTAGAGTTGAATTTGAATGTCGGGGCTTACGGACACTTGAATGACACCACAGGAGCACTATTGAGGCATTTTAGTTTTTTTTTTTCTGTAGTTTTTTTTTTACGTTTGAAGAATCGGTCGCCAGTTACTTCAATTGTATTAGATTTGCCTGCAACACTGTTTACCCCTGAGACTCCAAAAGTGTTTTGTGGTCTCAAACACTTCACCCATCCCTCCATCGACTTAGTAGATGATGAGTGAATATACATTTTTCAGTGAACTATCCCTTTAACTGAGCACAGACAGGATTCTCGGAAGTGTTATTCTACTTCACATGGTTTCCATCAACAAAAGTAAGATATATGATTTGTCACAAATAATCAGTTATGTGTCAAAAGGGGAAATGCTTTTTTAAAAAAAAGCAAACCAGTTGGATGTGTTGTTGGATGTGTTCAAATAGTAAGCAATAAATTACTAAATACACACACATTTGGAAAGGTTCTGTTTGGGAGTGTGTGCATGGTTTAGGTGGGGGGATTTGTGGAGGGGTAATGTATGTGGGTGACCTTGTGAATGTGTTTAGACAGCATTTTCTTCAGTGGGAGGCTCAGCATTGGACGGCTCCAGGAGAGTCTGTTGGACTACAGAGACAAAATAAAATCTCTATCAGCCATTTCAAAAGATACACTAGACTGCACCTGCAGGTGGCATGAGAAGTGAGGTCTATTTTTTTCATTTTGTTTGTTAGACCAATGTACAATAAAAAAATACAATTAACAACCAGCCTATTTTTCTGCATGCTTTGGCAAGTTGGTCTGAAACCAGTAAGTGACAGGTTGGGAAATACAGATATGACACCAAAGCAATAAAACCAACAGGCACAAGGAGAATACAAAAAAAATTATATATAAATCATAAATCACTAATAAAACATTAATGCAACATACAATCCATTATTGCATTCAGCCACCTAGAGCAGGACAGGGTTTCACTGATTCAAATCATTGCACAATTAAGAAAGTGTGTACTGGATACAAATTAGGATGAATTCGTGATTGAATGATTTCAAACATGTTTGCATCAGTAAAATCCAATGAATTTGTAAATAATTATTAGATGGGATGTGTATTTATTTTTTAGGAATGTGAGCAATTTGACCAAAGTGTAGCTGGAGACAAAGAAAATGAAAGAAGGACTGGTTCAAGACAAAGTCCAGCAACCTTTTTGACACTGTCCATCATCATATTTTTGATCTATCAGATTCTTGTTGGTGCATTGAGATCACATATAACAAATATGATAATAAAACAATGAGCTAAGAAGTTAGTAAAATGTAAAAATCACAAATTAAATGTGGAAAACATGTAGTACAAATTCTCAAGTAAAAATATGAATAACACATGAGTATTTGGTTCACAGATAGTGTTTGTGTAACTAGTTTGTTCACTGTAAAATAAATTAGACCTGCCAGGTGACAGCAAGCTGGTTAGTTAATGTTATGTTCAAAAAATTAAGGGAACACTTAATTGTCGCTGTATAACACCAAGTCAGTTAAACCGTAGGAATATCAATCTGTCCATTTAGGAAGCACACGTGACTGTGAATCAATTTCACTTGCTTTGGTGCAAATGAAAGTGACAACGGGCACAACGGAGAGACAAAAGCAAGACAACCCCTGGTTGAATGGTTTAACATGTGGTGGCCACAGACAATTGCTCTATCCTTATCCTTCTGCTAGTGTCCTTGTCACTACTGGTACCAGTAGCCCAATGGTAGTATGCACAGGTAGTCCAGCACCTCCAGGATGGCACATCCATACGTGTGGTCACAAGAAGATTTGCTGTGTCTCTTAGCACAGCCTCAAGAGCACGGAGGAGATACCAACTGTTACACAAGGGGAGCTGGACAGGGCTGTCGAAGGGCATCAACCCAGCAGCAGGACGGGTATCTGCTCCTTTGGGAGAAGAGGAATAGGAGGAGCACTGCCAAAGGCCTAAAAATGACCTCCAGCAGGCTACTGGTGTTCATGTTTCAGACCAAACTGTCAGAAACAGACTCCATGAGGGTGGCATTAGGGCCCGACATCCTCTAGTGGGACTGAGCACATGTGACTGGTGTCAAAGATTCTGGAGACGCAGTGGTGAATGTTATGCTGCATGTAACATCATCCAGCTTGCCCGTTTTGCGGTGGGTGAGTGATGGTCTGGGGAGGCATATCCTTGGAGGGTTGCACAGACCTCCATGTCATAGCCAAAGGTACCCTGACTGCTGTTAGGTACTGGGAAGAAATCCTCAGAGCGAATGTAAGACCTTACGCTGGTGCAGCGGGCCCTGAGTTCCTCCTGGTGCAGGACAACACCCGGCCTCATGTGGCCAGAGTGTGTAGGCAGTTCCTGGATGACAAAGACGTTGATGCCATTGAGTGGACCTAACGTTCCCTTGACCTACATCCAATTGAGCACCAATGGGACGTTATGTATCGGTGTATCCGACCCCACCAAGTACCACCACAGACTGTCCAGGAGCTCATTGATGCCCTGATGCAGGTCTGGGAGGAGATCCCCCAGTACACCATCCGCCGACTCATCAGGAGCATGCCCCGACAATGTCGGCATTACACACAGGCACGCAGGGGCCATACACACTACGGAGTCTCATTATGAGTGGTCGTGATGAAATTCACGCAAGTTGGATCAGCCTGTGATTTAAATTTTTTACTTTGACTTTCGGTGTGGTTTTGAATCCAGTCCTTAATGGGTTGATGATTTTGGTTTCCATTGACCGTTGTTACGTCATTTTGTTCTCAACAAATTATGCAATGTACATCAGCAAAGACTTTCAACTTGAATAATTCGTTCATCAAGATCTGATGTGTGATTTAAGTGTTCCCTTAATTTTAGTTTTTGTGTATAATATATGTTTAAATTTAGTTTGTTAAGTTAGTTTGTTGTTGTTAGTATGTTCTAGAACATGACAGACCAAAGTCTCCTGCTTTTTCATCACCCATGCAGTGGTCTATCAGACCTGAGACCAGCACTGAGCACTGATTTACAGCTCATTCTAACAGCTCTGTTAACCTGCATCTCTCTATTCCACATTTCAGACATAGACTCACAAACAATGTTTAGTCTTTAACAGACCACCATACCACAGAGTAACACAACACTGTAACAAAACAGTGTAAACTTGGCCTGTGTTTCTCCCTCTGACACTGGAGATATCAAGTGATGGCAGCTCCACCATTAAAGAAACATTTTCTGTATCATTCATTAACACATGTTTTATATTCAGGGCCATTACAGTAATAGATAAGAGAAAAGGCTGTACAGTGTGTGCGTGTTTGTGTTTGTTTACCTTGTGGTTCTGTAGCCACCACAGCCTCAGGGTTCTCAGCCTTCACCATGTCAGTGTTCAGGCTCTCTGTTAGAAGAGAGGTGCACAGATCAGCATATAGTGTGCTCTGCTATACTGATACAGTGCTGACGATATGACTTGCGATAAATAACTGTCCCTGGCTACGGATGCAGAGACCACGTACAGCTCCACAGCCAGGCCGCAGTGCCCCCAACTCGGGGGCGGACACCAGGGAGCCATGAACAAGTCCACTAAGTCCACTTACAGTCTTAATTTGGGGTCTTACAGACATATTTGGACAGTGAATAGTTTTATTTATTTTTTACATTTTTATTGCAGCTCTGTCAGTAACTTACTTCTCCCTCTTTGTGTTTCTTTCATTCGCGCTGTGCGCTGCGTCAAACCAAATGGTCCAACTCCATACATTTATTAAGTTTACAAAGTCCGTTTTTTTACCCATACTGAGTTTACACATGTGTCCGATCACACAGTGTGTGTGAGAGAGAGAGAGAGAGAGAGAGAGAGAGAGAGAGAGAGAGAGAGACTAACAATACTCCAACTAACAACTACACAATCATACAAAAACACAGTTTAGAAAATAACTATAGCAATTTGCGAAAATACCACAAACTCTCACACGCTCACCACCACTACACCAACAAACTCCCAGCATGCACTGAGAGAGAGAGAGAGAGAGAGAGAGAGAGAGAGAGAGAGAGAGAGAGAGAGAGAGAGAGAGAGAGAAAAGAGCAAGCCTGACGGCTGATGAATGCGCTGCTCTGAAGAAAGATTTAACTCATTAATAAAAGAATAGATCATTATGTGATGATCAGTGTTGATTTTGTGACGACAAACTAATCAACATTTAAACTATAGCGAGTCAGAGACATTAGCTAAGAGAGAGAGAGAGAGAGAGAGAGAGAGAGAGAGACTTTTGACTTTTAAGATAACTTTTATTTAGATCATTTCATGCATCAGCAAAAACAAAAATTAATAAATAAAAACACTTCAATCAGACTCATATTTTACAAAAGAAAACTACATGTTATACACACACACACACACACACACACACACACACACACACACACACACACACACACACACACACACACACACACACACACACACACACACACACACACACACACACACACACACACACACACACACACACACACACACACACACACACACACACCAGTGAACCGTCCTCCTCTACTGAACATAGAACCTGTCTGATCCCCCACTGAGACGTAAAAGCTTCCAGGTTACTGGTCAGGCTGTAGAAGGCGTGTTCAATTTTCAGGTGAGTTGCTACCAAACCTTCGAAGCACTTCTCCACATCTGTCCAGCCTTCACCCAACATCTGGTTCTTCCTGCTCTTCCAGGTGGCCAGTTTAGCCATACCGAACAGGAAGTTGACCAGGACGAGTGTTGCTCTGCTTCCTTTGTGGTATTTAGGCCCAAAAACAAACAACGGGAGAGAGAAGTTCTCCCCCAGAGCCTCCACCCACTGCTGCAGTTGTATAAATAAAACCTCTAATCGAGGACAAGTCACCACTAGATGTTCTACCGTCTCCCTATCACCACAGAAACCACATCCCTCCCCAGTGCTCGGGTCCAGGTGAGCTCTGTGTCTGTTTGTAGCTAAAGCTCCATGTATAATCCTCCACTGGAGGTCACCCACCCGTTTTTCAACAGGAGGTTTATGCAGGACCCTCCACCTGCCTTCAGGGGTGCAGCCTGCAGCAAAATCCTCAGTCCACCTTGTCTCCTTGACTCCAGCCAGAGAGCGAAGGTTCAGCACCTTCACACAGCTGACATAAAGCTGCTTCTTCCCACAAGAGCTGAAACTACCCAGCACCGGGGTTTTGAAGGAAAGAAGCAGTCCACTCTCCTCTCGCCACCCGTCAGCAGCAGGGCTGACGATCAGAGAGGGAAACAGGTACTCACAGTCATCATCCCATTGGTCAGCTAGAGTACGATTTTCAGCAAACGCTCTCAGTGGCACAGACAGGGACTGCAACATTTCCTCCACAATCCTCTTCAGAACTCTGGAGGACCTGATGTTGGTGACGTCACAGAGTGTTTCCCAGGATGTCTTTGTGAGGTGGCCCAGTTTGATGATGCCAGCCTCAATAAACGTATTCCTTAGCGTTGTAGAGGAAAAGGTGTCAGTTCTCAGGAAATCATTGTAAAACAGCGGCTCCTCAAATAGCCATATCCCCGGTCTGGGGTCAGGAGTCCGCTTGACCTCCAGCGTCTGCCAGGCGTTCACCACCGAGCTGTAGAACGGTGTCAGTCCAGTCAGGTCAGCTTCAGTTGATGAGATCAGAAATAACTGTTTGTCCAGCCCCAGCCGGACAGCTTGTCCGAGCAGCAGACGAGCAGGAGCCAACCAGCAGAGACCACAGCCGTACAGCAACTTCTGCACCGCCTGCAGTCTGAAGGCCGCAGTTCTGGACACAATGTCAATGAGACCCTGACCTCCCTCTGCCACAGGGAGATACAGGGCCGCTGCCCTCAGCCAGTGCTGACCAGACCAGAAGAACTTCACCAGGCGATGCTGCACATCTTCAACCAGACCTGGAGGTGGCACCAAAACAATAAGTCTGTGCCAAAGAGACGAGGCGACCAAGTTATTCACTATCAGAACTCTCCCCTGTAGGACAGATAAGGTAGCAACCATTTCCATTTAGACAACTTCGCTTCCACCTTTTCCAGCACCCCCTCCCAGTTCTGCCTCTGAAATCCCTCACTTCCTAGATGGACTCCTAGAACTTTTATGCCATTCCTTCCCCACCGGAGACTTCCAGGAAGACCAGGCTCAGTCCCTGGGCTCCACTGATCCGCTGAAGAGGCTCTCCCATAAAAGACCAGACTTTCCTGAAGTTGCTGGACATCATGCTGGTCATGGATAAAAACATTAACATCATCAGCATATGCTGAGACGACCACAGGAGGGTTGTGAGCCAGCCCCGGCAGAGAGAGACCCCTCAGCCTGCTCCTCAACCTGCAAAGAAGAGGCTCGATGGCGATGCTGTACAGTTGTCCTGAGATGGGGCAGCCCTGCCTGATGCCTCTCGTGACGGGCACAGGACAGCTCAGCCCTCCCCCACCTTCACCACACAACTAGCCCCACTATACAGCAGCTTGACCCAGGAAAGGAAACCCCCCCGAACACCAAAAGCCTGCAAGGTTGAAAATAAAAAAATCGTGATCCACACGGTCAAAGGCTTTTTCTTGATCAATTGAAATAATACCCACATTTACATTATATAATTTACACACATCACACACATCTCTTATTAAAAACAGATTGTCCAGCATGGATCTGTCAGGCACACAGTAACATTGATCTGGGTTGATCAGCTGTTCGATGCAGGTCTTCAGTCTGTTGGATAAAACCTTAGAGAGGATCTTATAGTCTGTGCATAAAAGGGCCACTGGTCTCCAGTTCTTTAAAAGGCTAAGATCTCCCTTCTTAGGCAGCAGAGAGAGAACTGCGCGTCTACAGGAAGTAGGAAGTGTCCCTTTTTTAAAACACTCTGCGACACAGCCGCGGTCAGTTCCTCTAAGGTGATGTCAGAGTTTAGTGGTTCCTGTTCTTCAGGACTCAGCTGAGTAAGTCCTTCTAGCAGCTCTGCAGCAGAGTCCACATCACAGTGAACTGCTCTGAACAGCTCTGAGTAGAACTCTACTGCATGCTTCCTCATCCTAGCCGGTTCTGTGGTCACTTCTCCGTCTGGGAGCCGCAGAGACACCATCTGTTTCCTCCGAGCCACCGACTTCTCTAAGTTAAAGAAGAAGGTGGTCAGAGCGTCCATATCATGTAGTTTAGTGAAGCGGGCTCTGACCAAGGCTCCTTTGGCTCTTTCATGTAAAAATGAATTTAAATCCTGTCTCTTGGTTTTGAGCCGTTCTGCATCCTGCCCGTTGCTTTGTGTGACTGGGACAGTTTCCAGGTTTCTGATCTCCTCCTCTAGCTTTTGAATGGCTCTTTTTATTTTGACGGTGGAGTTGGCTGCGTACTGCTGACAGAACACTCTGATTTGGGCCTTTCCTACTTCCCACCACTGGGTAAGGGAGGAAAACTCGTCTTTCTTATTTTTCCAAAAAGCCCAAAACAGTTTAAAATTCTCACAGAAAGTAAAATCATGCAATAATTTAACGTTAAAATGCCAAAAAGACTTTGATTTTACTGTTGAGGATAAAATAAACTCCATTAAAACTAGATGATGATCAGTAAAACCAACAGGGAGGATCTGACAGTTAAAAACCTGATTAGTAAAAGCAGCAGAAAGATAAAACCTGTCTAACCTGGCTGCACTGATCCTTCCATCTAAAACTTTGACCCAGGTGTACTGCCGGGCTGAAGGATGCTTTAACCTCCACACATCCACCAGATCTACTTTTGTTACGATCTCAGATAAAAGCAGAGATGACTGAACATGTGGCTCCACCCCCGCCCTGTCTAACTTAAAATCTGTGCAGCAGTTCCAGTCTCCACCCAACACAATACATTCCTCTTGGTCTATGCCACTTAGTGTTTCGTTTAAAATTTTAAAAACTCTTTCCCGCTCAGAGCCTTGATTGGGTGCATAGATATTAATAAAACTGAATCAGTTTGTGATCTTTACATCCCAGAGTCACTGGCCTGAACCCACTCGCCATCTTCCCGAAGCGCTTCAGCTCTTGCTCCAGCGCCTGGTTGGAGATAAACGGGGGGACCCCGGACACAGTGACCCGGGTGGAAGGCACCGCCAGCGGGGTCACCTGGACGAGCTGGTCCTGGATCACCAGGCCACTCTCTACGAGCTGCGCCACAAACTTCTGCTCCTTCAGAAACACGACCACCGCTTTGTTCATGCGAGAGGCGTAGGAGATGTTCCTGTGTCCCACCTGCTCTCCCACCGCCAACAACACCTGCTCCACCGGGCTGTCCTGCTGCGGTACCAGCCTCACTCCGTGTCTCAGAGACAGGGACAGCGGCCCAGAGGACGCCATCCCGCCGAGGAAACACGGCTCACTCACCGCCAAACAATCACAGACACACTAACAATACAACAACTAACAACTACACAATCATACAAAAACACAGTTTAGAATATAACTATAGCAATTTGCGAAAATACCACAAACTCTCACACGCTCACCACCACTCCACCAACAAACTCCCAGCATGCACTGAGAGAGAGAGAGAGAGAGAGAGAGAGAGAGAGAGAGAGAGAGAGAGAGAGAGAGAGACACACGCACAGAGAAAGAGAGAGAGCAGCGAGTCTGTATGTGCGCTGTTACTTTTCCCTCAGGTTCTGGGATCATAAATAAGCTTCACAATTATTTGATATAATCAACTGCTCATAGTGATGAATCTGTCTCGGCAAGAATGTGATCAGTAGAAGTTTCCACAGCAGAATTTAGTCGGAGGAGGCGACTCTTCTTCCGACAATGATTCTCTGATGGAAAAACCTGTCAACGATCTGAATATCTTTAATTAATTATCTATGGCAGCAGGGCTCCATCTGATTGGCCAAGATTTCTTCAGAATTGGTTGACTTTACACAGCTCCAAACTGAACTGCTCATTTTTCCTCACCTGACACCTCTCCCAGCAGCTCACAATGTTTTCTATCGCATTTCTATTGTGTGGAGTAAAAAAAAGGGCAAAAAGCAAAACAATAAGCTTAAAGAGGCTAAAAATGCTAGTGGAGCTGCGGGGAAGAGTAGAGTTCGTTTTTTTCTTCTTTGTGGGTTCATAATTATGTTCATAAACAATTCACACTCTTCTGATCAGTTGTTATTGATTGATTGAAGGTAGCTACTAAGAACTAACTTAATTATAGCTGATCACTGTGTCCATATATTTTGGTCCTACTGAAGCTGTAGATCATATAAGTGGTCCACATAACGATCTAACAATATAGTATATATAAATATAACGTACATAAATATAACTATAGTTATAAATATAATATAGTATAGATTTAGTATTACCATTTCAGCTGTAGGTGTAAAAGCAATGTAGTCACACACTGGTGACAACAATGTCCTCAGAGAGTGTTATGAACTGTAATGTAATGCCTTACGTTGCATACTGAAGCACAGCTTCTTCTTCTGATAGGAGATGTAACTGGTTATTGCTCCCACCAGTGCCATGGCAACTGCACTGACAATCCCTGCAATGGTGCCCACCTCAGCTGTGGTCTCTGGAAACACAAACACACAAACACACAAACACACAAACACACGCACACACACACACACACACGCACACACAGTTGTACAGTAAGCTCAGACAGTCACACATTCATGAATGAGCAGACAGAGAAAACCCACCACGATTGTCATCATGCTGGTTAATCAGATCACCGTCACCTCCTGAGAATCCACCTGTGGAAACGGTAAGAGTAGATGTTCACATCTGTTTCAACTGTTAAGTGTTGTTCTCTTCTGTAACACCAGTAGTTAAATCCAGACTTTACCTTTGCCTTTGTCAGGCTTGTACGTGTCATCTTTACCCACATCAGCCAGATCACTGTCAGAAAATCTATCTGAGAGAGGAGATACAATACATAATCAGTGCACTGACAATTAAGAATGAAATCACTGTGGTGTCACCTCTTGTTGAGTCTAAGATAGTGAAGCTGCTCTCTTGTGTTTTCAGTTCATAGTGCTGTGTGGGGGTTCCATAATTTTTGTATGTATCAAATGATTTGGATAGACATCACGTGTCTATTCATATACTGACCTGTTTCTACATCAGGTTTCCTGAATGGTCACTGCACCTACACATAATAAATCCTGTGGCTCCACTTAGGACAAACGTAAACCCCTAAAGCTGTCTTAAAACTGCAAAAAATATCTTTGAATAATTGTTGGAGTTGGAGAAGTTAAACAGAGGCTTGGGTGGCATGTAAGAAATCCAGAACAAGAATTAGGCAAGAGAAAAAAAGGACTCCTACCCACCTCCCTGCCCCTTGTTTTTCTCCTTGCCACCAATGTCATTGTTGGGGTTCAAGGCATCCGCCAGGTTTAGGTCATCATTAGCTGTGAAGATCAGTCAAAGATCAATGTTATTGTAAAATAAAGGCACAATCAGGGGATTAACACTACATTCACACAGCAGGCCCAAGTGGCCTGAATCAGATTTTTCCCCCATGTGACCCAGATCTGATTGTTTAATGACAGTGTGAACAGCACAAATCACATGGATTCTGATCTTTTTAAATCAGATTTGGAGCACTTTCATATGTGGTTCTAAATAAGATACAGATCAGATTTTTTGAAATTTGACCCGTATCGGAATTGCAATGCAACTTTTATGACACTCTACATCGACATTCTTCATAATTTTGCACAGGTGAAGGGGCGGGCGCCAGTCGCCCTGGGAAAACAAACATGGAAGACAGCTGTGATGGAGGTATTCAGTGGAGGGACAGTGAGGTTTCAGACCTCTCAAGTATTTGGGGTGACATGTCTGTGCAAGCAAAAACTTGAGTGGTCGTATCCTAACCGGTCTGTGTTTGAAAGCATATTAAGAGAAAAACGTAACCATAAACCCTCACATCTGTGGCCTCCATGTTTATTAACAACTTCTTCTCCTTGTTTACTATCGTACACAGCGTGCTGTGTGTCACGTCTTGTTGTTCTTCTGTGCATACGAGTCACGTTATCACCATGACCAGTTCATATTCTGAGTCTGATACTGGCCAAATACTACAAGATAATGTGAACCGCTTTATAAAACAATTGGATCTAGAAAAAATATCTGTATTGAGCACTAAGGCTTGAAATGTGACGTCATGTGTCAAAAAAATTTAGGGTTAGGGTTAGAAAAATCTATTCACCACAGTGTCAGTTACTAAAGTTATACATGCTCTGATTTTAAGTTGTATCTTAAAATTAGCATAGTAACTAACTTGCAAGGTGTATTATATTTCTATTCAATTAAATTTTATTTGTATAGAGCCAAATCTCGACAGACTATTTCAAGGCACTTTACATAGTAAGATGGAGACCTTACAATGTCATACAGTTCCCACAGCAGGCAAGCATTAGCGACTGTGATGACAAGAAACTCCCCTGTAACGGGGAGAAACCTCCAGCACAACCAGACTCAATGCGGGTGGCCATCTGCCTCAACCAGTTCCTGATGCGCATGCCTTCTTACGTACACCGGCACATGCATGGGCAGGGGAGGGTTCCCTCTCACCTGGCTTGGGTCTAGGCTTGACTGGGGCCTTGGTACCCTTAGGTACAACCCTGGGTGGGGCTTTGGTGGTGGTGGTGCCACTGACTTTGAAGAAATCCTCCAAATCAAACTCTGCAGAGAACAATGACACCAGAGAATAATGATATAAATATTTAGATTGTCAACCAACTCTCTTCATGTTACTGTAAAATGTTAAGCACATGTAGATTTGACTATAAATCATAGACAGGGTTAAAAATACAAAATTCAGGAAAATGTTGCAGATGAAAAGTGTCAAATCAACACAAATAATTAATTGTTTAATAGTAACAGACTGGTTAGGTGAATCCAAAACTGGAGCACAGTGTTTTCACACATTCTGCCCAAAAACTACTGCTCCAGTGTTCCTAAAACCAAAGAAAATCTTTTGGTGTTTGGTGTAAAACCTACATTTACATGGCATTGTGTCAGCTGCTGTGTGGTGCTTACCTCCTCCTGCAGGTATAGCTGGTTTTGGTGCAGGGGTCGTTGCTGTGGTGAAAGTAAGAAATAATTATGTCTTAAAGAGAATTAGTTTATCTAGTGTCATTCATGTGAAAATTAGGATTTTCTCCATTGGTTTCCATTATTTCCATATTATCTAAAAAACTACCAGTAACAGGATGAGTGTGGACTGATTTGTGAGGCACATAATGATTAAGTAACTCTGATACAAATGAATATAGACTAAATGTTACAGATTTATTGTTTTATCGTGTCACTGAGTCAGTCTCTCTTCATTTGTGTAAAACAAAGTGAATGTTCAGTTTTTATTTTCAATACCGCAATTCACTATAAGTTAACAGTCAGGTAGACAAACTCATTTAAATGATTAAGATCACTGTTTCAGGAACAGTAGCATTCAAATGAACCAGAGGCATCAAATGTGTGCTTTTACATCAATTGTTCTTTCTAAAACTTTCTTTGTGAATTGAGATGATACAGAATGTGAGGAAACCGAACTACCAATCAAACATACTCCTGAGAGCTCCTTCAAAAAAAGTTGAATCACCTGGTGTGTGTGCAGGGTGTTTTTTTCTAACTACACTGAGCTCACTTTGTTAGAGAAAAGTTACGAGGCGAACCTAAGAGTGTCATGACCTCTATTTAGACACAAAAAGGATAATGTGAACAAGAGAGTGGTGTTCAATTGTACTTACATGATTTACTGTCACCACCCAGAGCACCAGCCAGGTCAAAAGAACCCTGAGAAAGTACTAAGGACCAGAGAGGACAGAAGAGAAGGACAAAGGAGGCAGATATGCTGAAGCTAACATATAAAACATATTTTTCATAAGTGCTTGGTGTGAGAACCTAGTATGACAAGCATTCTGTAACACAAATACACATCCGACATTCATAACAAACCAAACGGTTTGAAAACTTATTAGAAGACGAGACTGCACATACGTGAGTGCTAGAATAAAAGCAATGTGCCTGCCACATCCTTTGTTTTTAACTGTGACAGAGCTGCAACTCACTGGAAGTCAGACAACAGTGTGATTGTATTGTTTTAAAAAAGACACAGAGTGTGTGTGCATGTATTTGTATTTGTGAGAACCATTTTGAGCAGGTCAGGCGGATAAGGAGCTGTGGAACGTCTCACTCGGACATTTGTGTTCACACATGCACCTCCTCCAGAGCCGAATTGTCCTTGGGTCGCTAAATGCCATGTAATGTGTTCCTTCCTTCAGAGAATATACGGAGGATCTGCGGCGTCCAGTCTGAAAGCAGCTCAATAGTGTCAAGAGAAGCAACAACTTATATCTATGTTGTTTTAAATATATGATTATATTATGGATAGGTTATTGGTGACGCATCTTAATTAGGTCTCGAACCCTGGCCCTGAAGGCTGCAAGACGAAGTCGCGACAAAATCCGTTTGTCCCGAGCATAAATTCATCACTATAAGCGATTGCTTACTATGAAAGAATTGTGAGGCTTCTGTATGAGAGTCCCAGAAGTTGAAGAAAAAGTAACGGTGCCACACAGGCTTTGACTGGGTAAAAGCAACACAATTTATAAAGTTGGTCAATGTATGGAGAAATGATAGAGACACAGAGAAGGGGCCGTAAATTGCTGACACAGCCTGTAATTTTTCTCCCTGGGTGTCTGCGCCATTGACTGAACATTGCTGTGACTCTGCACTAATCAGAAATGAGCTTGGCTTGATCAAGGTCCAGGGGTGAATCACATGGTCTTGCTCTCTCTCTCTCTCTTTATTTAACATATAATCTCTATTTCACTCTCACTCACAAATACATATTCTCACACCCAGATGCCCTCACAGGTACAGAAATTTGGCACAGATTGATTTAACATGAATCTGTACCTGGTAGTATCGACGTAATTCGGTTGGTACTCTTAAAAGTAGTGGGGGTGATGAGCAGAATCTTGAAGTTTATCCCGTATTTTACCGGGAGCCAGTGGAGGTCATGGAGGACTGGGGTGGTTTGATCAGTTGAGCGGGTACTGGTAAGTGGGCGGGCGACAGAGTTCTGTACATACTGGAGTTTGTGAAGGACTTTGTTTGTGGCACCAAAGACTATACTGTTGCAGTAGTCGAGTCTGGACATTACAAATGCGTGAATGAGTGTTTCTGCAGCAGTAGGTGACAGTGAGGGTCGGAGGCAAGCACGGAGGTGGAAGAAGGCTGTTTTGGTGATATGGTTGACATGGGGCAGGAATGAGAGGGTGGGGTCGAGGATGACTCCAAGGTTGCGGAATATTGAGTTTGAATTCCAGAGTGAGGCAGGTAAGGGAGTCTGGGCCAATGTTTAAGATTTCTGATTTATTGCAGCTGAATTTTAGAAAGTTTCGGGGTCAAGTCCAGGTTTTTTGAGTATGGGGGTGACTGCGGCAAACTTTATGTTGGAGGGGATGTAACCAGAGGATAGGGAGGAGTTTACGGTTTTGGTGATGAGTGTGGGAAGACATCCTTCGATGAGGGTGGAGGGGAATAGGTCCAAGGCGCTGGTAGAAGACTTCATACTGGCCACCACTGAGGATAGGTCAGATGAAGATGGTTTCAGTGAAGGATGAGAGGGTGTGATCTGTCTGCTTGGGGGGGTCAGGTTCAAGAAATGTACAAATTCATTGCATATGTCAATGGTGAAGGACTGAGAGAGGTTGTCTATGGGTTTGAGGAGTTTGTTGATGGTGGAGAAAAATGTTCTTGGATTGTCACAGCCAGACTAGATTACTACTGAGTAAAATGCAGAGCGGGTAGTGTTGAGGGTGTTTTGTAAAGATGTCGGTGTTCTTTATGTCTCTGCGTGAACCATGAGACCTGTTCTCCTGACGAGCAGCTCTAGCTGACGTCCCTTGGATTTCAGCTGATTCAGCTTGTCAGTGAACCAGGGGGCTTAGTGGGTGAGGGAGACAGATCTGGTTTAAATGGGGGCTAGCTAGTCCAGGCAGGATGAGAGTGTGGTGTTATAAAAGTTGACCGGGTTGGTGGGAGAGATGTTCTGCATGAGAGTGAAGTCTGAGATGTTGTGGTTGAGCTTGAACTTGAGGTTTCGTAAAGTAATGGTGCGTTTCTGCTTTTCAAGGGGGGTAGGAATGGCAAGGTGGTCAGAAATGGTGAGGTCGATGCTGGACAGTTGGTTGAGGCTTCTACTGTGGGTAGGGAAATCTATGTGTTGAGTGATGTTGAAAAATGACAGGATTTCCAGAAGTTCTGTTGCTGTTTAGCAGTCTGTGGAGTCAACGTGGATGTTAAAGTCGCCCAGGAGTAACAGAGATGGTGATATGGCAGAGAGCTGTGTTAGAAATGTTGATAGTTCTGAAGGGAATGCAGGGTTGGGCTTGGGGGGACAGCTACAACCAGAGGTTTAGGACCAGACAGTTGAAATGAAAGGGATTCAAATGACGGGGGAAGACTGAATGGATAGCAGACTGGTTTTGATAACTTGATGGTGGATGAGGTTTCACCATGTATGAGTATCCAGCAGGTGTGGCTTGAATAAATTAAAAATATTCCAGAGGTTTTTGCCAGGTTTTGGTGAGATCTTTGAAACGAAAAAGTCAGTCGTGATCAGCTGGTAGATCTGTTGCTCTTTATCACCCTGGGACATTATAATACACACTTGAGTAAATCCCTCCCACACAATAATAATAATAATACAGTTATTATTACTAATAATTAATTTATTAATATCAATTATTAGTAAGCCTATACCAAAATCACTGCAGATACTGAAGAATATACATACATTCATGTGATGCTTGATGTTATATGTTGTACATATTGTAGAGAAAACAAACGTTAACGAGGTACATGTTGAGTCAAAGCTTTATTTACATACAAATATTGTAAAAACACTTTGGGCCTAGCCTATATATATATATAGTTTTCAAATGTTGTATGTTTTGAAAATGTTACTACCAACTCTAAAAACCGAAGAAATTAAGTAAAAGGCAAATAAACTGTACCTGTGAATACAGAGAATGATATACAAAGTTCTGTTAGTCTGTCATCTCATCAGAGGAAGCTGAACTGGAGGTGGTTTACTGACATCACCAGCACATCTCATTAAAGAATTAAGGATGTTGTTATCCGGCCTCAGCATCCTGACGAATGGCACCACAATCACTTCATACATGAGGTCTTCCTTCTACTGACAACAGCCATTCAGTACCTTTCAAATGAAAGTAAAATACAAACACTTAAGACATGATGGATTAGAAAGAATCACAAACATAACCCAGCTATCAGGAGAGATACACGAATGCCTGATTTACTTGAGTGTGTATGAACTTAAAGTATTACATGAATAAACTCCTGCATAAAAAATATTCTATACATTGCATAATACAATTATTGAATTTATAGTGTAATTAGCTGATATCTGCGAACCTTCTTGTGTGTGAAGACCTGCTCCTCAAAGTGTGAACTGCACAGATTGGATGTGATGGATGAGGTCCAGTTGTTTCACATCATCATCATCAACCATTACTTCAGCCTGTCAGCTTCTGGTGGATTGATGGCGGATAAAAAACATAGAAAAGCATGAGCGCATAGTAAAATAGAAAAACTATCAATTAATTAGTAGATCACCACCAGACATTAGCACATAAAATCAGATTGGGGTAGATATAAAGACCCAGAAATCAGACATCCACAGCCCCGGATGAATCATACACCTGGATCTAATGTAGAAAACTCACTGTCTGATTTTATTCCTACGCAGTCAGTATAATCTGACAGCTGCACTACATAGCTTCATAGACCTACACAAAACTTTTTTCACATGGTTAACCTTAGAGACACAGTAGGTATTTAAAAGAACTAGGACAAAACACAGAAAGTTAATGCTACTGTTTAACTGCATAAAGGACGTTACCTAAACATTATGTTAAACAGAACTATAATGATGTCCTCATGGACTTTTAATAACTCACAATAATGCAGCTCTCATCGTTTATACAGTCACATGTGGCAGAAACAAAACAGACATCGTCATCATAATGTTGGCTAAATTTACATTTATATCGATTTAACCTTAACATCTAGTTAACACAGCTTAGCAGCCCTGAGGGGACAGGTCCACCCGGCATTGCAAAAACTATCAGCTAACTAGCTAGCTAGTAGATAGTAGAAAATGAAGATAAAAACTGTAAAACGTTAAGAAAAGTTTACTCACCGTACTAACTTTTTATCAGCTCCTCTGTTGTTATCGAAGAACGTGTCATTATCACAGTGAACATAAACTAATTGAAAGAACTAACAGAAAACCTGTCGGTGTAAAAAACAACCAGCGACAAATAAATAATGAAAGAATAATGATAAATATAAAACAAATGAGTGAACGCAATGTAAGTAAAGCTCCAGTTTTGCTCTGCTGTCTGTCAATCATCCGTGAGACTGTGTGTCAATCAAACGGACACCCCAAAACTACCACACTTTGAGCTCTAATATCTAATCATAAACGATATTTTTTTCAGATGGACCACCAGACCACTGATAAGAAGGGGTGAATTTAGCAAATGAGACCATAAATACTTATGGGAAAAATGTATTGAAATGTATTCTTTTGGGGCCAGCCCCTGCCGGATATCCTTTGTATTACACTTTTCAGCACTTACGCATAGGCTTCATCTTTTGGAGCTGGAAGCTACATCCACTTATTAAACACGGTCTACGGATCAGACATAAGAAACCGGTGGTGAGAAGTGTCAATGACTCTGAAGTCAGTGTTTGTGACCGAGAGAAACACTTAATTTGCCAACATCCTGTACCTAATGATTATTCAAGACCACTATCACCCCAGCCATAAACTGTTCTGCCTGCTGCCATCTGGCCGACGATACTGCAGCATCCGGGCCCGCACCACCAGGCTCAGAGCCAGTTTCATCCCCCAGGCCATAAGACTTTTAAACTCCTCCAATCTGATATTCTATTCTATATTTATTTTTATTCTTATTTTTTGCGACTGCTAAATGTGATTGGTGTGCACATGACAATAAACTCTTGAATCTTATTGTAATTACACACATCTGTACATAAAGTGTCCATACGGGTGACTTGTTGAAAACATGATAGTGCCACTGTGTATGACAGTGTAAATACATGTGAATATGGTGTTGTTCAAAGCTGCAGACAACGTGGGATTTAGGACACTTATGCACATGAACATTTTTAAACAGTTTTTAAAGCCTCTATACAAGGAGTTTGTAACTGGTTATGAAACGGTCTCATTTTAATATTGGTGCCTCTTTATGACCTACAACAGCAAATGAGACAATCAGGGAGAAATTAGGATTTTTTTTTTTTATATAATTTCTGCCAGCATGAGGTTCAGTTTTAACACTTCTTTTATCCCCTTGGAGATACTACGTACCCCAGAGACCACCGGCATTACCATCCCAAATGATGCAAGCGTTCGAGGGAGTGGCATGCGAAGCAGCGGAGGGGGGGGCCATGCTACATGCTAAGCTCTTTTAAGGTACAGACAAGCATAGTCAACCACTTAAGTTAATGAAAATGCAATAGTTCGCCTGTGGCAGGAGCTTCAGTCTCCTGTGAACAAGTCTGCTTGTCTACAAGCTCATCCATTACCCTGCATTTATAAACGTTTTCCACATATCTAGTTCTAGTCAAGTACTTATAAAATAAATAAGCAAAACATTGATGGAATACACAGAATACAGTAAAATGTCAGATGGCCCTTGATGTAGGGGGAACATCACAATGATCTTCAGACAGGTTTATTTCATTCTTTTCATTCAATACTTACCTTTCAGTGAGTAACTTCCCATATTCATCACCACTGAGAGGCGGTGACATCGTTGTCAGACAGACAAAACGGTCACTGGGTGGTGTCACATCAGTATGGTCTCTAATAACTGTCATATTTTAAATAACTGTACCCCTTAAACTAACGCATAACTAATATTATTTTATATTATAATACTACTATAATAATAATATATAGAATAATTCATTTAAAAATCTGCATCTCCATCACTCTAACGGGGTGTCTAACATCAGGTTCAAATGGAACCGCAATATCTGAATATATAAGAAGGCTAATAATAATACGATCGATAACACGTGGATGTGTGAGAGGTCCGTGAAGGGATCCTCATTCAGAGTGAATGTGTAATGAATCACGAGTAGTGTATATTTCAGGGACATGTGTCTCCAGGCCGATGGACCGCTACCCGGCCTCGAATCAAAGTGTGGCACAAAAGCAGCGCAGAGCATGCGAGTGCGAGACGGGGACAAAGTCTTACCTTCCGTTGGCAGCAGCAGCGCCAGCAGCAGGCCCACAGTCCACAGACAACTGTTAGCCATGTCTACAGTGATCGCGAACGCACCCACCCAGCGGATCTTGATAGCACAGCGGTTAGACAGCAACTCCGTTACCGTGGGCTACTTGCAGTTTCACGAGCGCCGCATTAAAGGCGTTCCCTTTGGCTTCTTCTTTGTTCCGCACACTGGACGCAGCGAGGCCCGTTGCTGCCCCCCTGAGGTTGGACCCTGCCATTGTACACATCTGTGTAGATCGCTACTAACCAGTGGCGCAGAGGGTCCGAGTGACATTTTATAATCCTTGATTTAGTTTGAGACAAAAATAAAACTCGGACAGACAGAGTCGTTTTTTTATGGAAGCCCATTTCCGCCACTGTGATGAAGAAAATAAAAATCTGTATCTCATTATTATGACTTAGTATCTCATTATTATGACTTACTATCTCATTATTATGACTTAGTATCTCATTATTATGACTTACTATCTCATAATTATGACTTAGTATCTGAGATACTAAGTCATAATAATGAGATAGTGACTGTGGGCGGGGCGCAACAGAGCAGGGAAGCCGTGGTTGAGAGGCTGCGGTCAGGACAGCCGTCTGTCTTGCGGAAGTGAGCGACTATGTATCGAGGCAGAGACATAACATAATCGATTCATGTTTTCTGCTCCGTTCATTGTCTTAGCGATGTGCTGCCGCTGCATCATTATAACCAGCGCTGCTCCAGGATCAGAACAGACGCTCACACCAGAGACAGCGCTGACAAGCTGCCTGGTGTGGGTTACAATGGTTCGAGTGTCACGCCCAAGCGCTCGTGCCACAGAAAGTGAACTGCACCTGCTGCTCAATATTGGTCAGAGGCATCTCTTCCACCGGCCACCCACCTGTTTTATTTGCCAAGGTTTTATTATGAGCTATTTTTTCTTTTGTTCTTCTTCTTATATAGAAAAGCGCTATATAAATACAAAACCATTTACCATTTACCATGTTTGCACCTTTATCATTTGCGTAATTATTTTTAGTAGATCATCTGTAAAATGCCCAACAACCAAACGTGCAATCTGTTATAATGCACACGCAATTTAGCACTCTTTATTGTAGATGTTAGTGGATCCTTACAGTTTAGCCCATATTCCAACATCACTGACGGACACCGACTTTAACAACGTCAAACCGCGGCAACAACAACCGTGTCCAGACGTGTTCATCGCTTTTAAATGTCCCCTGGTAACACTTCCGTTGTCGTTTTCTATAATTGCGGCGCATACCTGTAATGTGTTGTGTTGTGTGTAATGCGTTGTGCGTAATGTGTTGTGTTGTGTTGTCAAATTGATGAAGATGTTTTCTTACTTTGCTTGTGTTTTGTCTACTTGCATGTGTTTTCTTAAGTTGCAGTGCGTTGAGCTCTCAGGGCCACCGTATATCTTTATAAAAACCTGTTGAATTCATAGTTATGTTCCTGGATAAATGGGGCGTTGCTTCTTCTGCAACCATGGAGTTAAAACACGGCACTGCGTCGTAATCTACTGCGGTCAAATCAGCCGACACTGAAATTCTACTGACATTTATGGTAAACGCATCCAAACCGACTAGAACGGGAACGGCAACGGAGTATCCAAAGTTAGAGGGAGAACACATGTGTGCCTACGTCCGGGTTTTAAAGTAAACTGTTGACATGGAGCGTATAACAATAAGCTTTTGATTTACAGTTGTTGTACATTAGTGTTTTTGATTAGCTTCCTGTCCTTGTGTAACTTTGCGACAATTGATTACCTGTGATGGAGCATGATACTGATCGCCTGTTGACATTACAGTTTTTCTGTGTGGTCTGAGGAAAAACAAAAATATTCTGTATGACACAAACTTTTTATCTATTACATTTTTACGCTATTAACACATATGGAATGATAATGGATGGCTCTTCAAAATGTTTACCTTTTTCTTCTGCTGTTGGAAAACAAAAGGCTTTGTTAAGGGTGACACATAAACTCCTCGCCTCTTCTGGTTTCTTTGTTTCCACCGCTCCAAATCCACCCGGTGTGTCTAAAGTTAGTCAAACAGAGTAAATCAATGTTAATAGTTCAGCTACTGCACTGCTACATTTCACTTGACTTATTTTATAAGAAAAAAAGTCAACAATCCCAGGAGTTTCATGTATGCGTTATACATCAGAGCTTACATTTTTTACCTTCTTCTTCCTCTTCATGGAGTCACTGTATTCCCTTCGAAGGACATTCAGTGTGATCTTGTAGGTATTAACAAACTCGTCCAGTCTGGTAAGCCGTCTGCGTTGAAACTGATCTTTTTGAGGTCCCACTGGCTTTTCTCCATTATCCCTTGTGTTTTATTATCTTTGGTGTAATTCTGGAGTTCAACATGTACATTACGTTATATAACATAAAAATTGCTTCATTCACCTGATTTGCATTAAAATCTGTAATATCCAGGATTGAATAATGCAATATTTTTCAATTTTACTAACAGATCTTTTGTGTTATAGTACCTGTGTGGGTTTACGGGCAGTTCTTTTGAACCTCTGAGTAAGCCTATCATACACAGGACCTGTTCCGTGGCGTCCAAGGTCACCTGCCAAAAGATAAGACATGCCTTTTTAAGATATTTACTGAATGAGCTATTGAAACAAACCCGTATCAAAGCACATGCCATAGAAGAGGACTAACCCAGGAGTAAGCCAGACCAAAGAGCAGCCTGAGGAAGGAAGTATTTAGGCAATGTTGGGATGAATGTTGGGCTGAAATAGACATTGGGATCTCAAGCTCTGCCCTCTGAATGACATCCTCAAAAAAATGTTGGAACGGTGTTGGTCCCACATCATTCTAGAAAAAAAAAAAAGAAATTACACCCAGTCCTAACAAAGCCAACAATTAATTAATGCTATAAAACGGGTGGCAATTGAGACAATGATTACATACCACAAAGTCTTGCTCCACAATGTTTGTGTCATCAATGTCACATTGTCCTGCTTTTAACAACAACCTCTGGAGATTTTGGAAATGTTTTGTGTTTTGTGGAGTCTTCTTATGTCGGTCACAAATGATCCCAGGAAATATGACACAGATGTTGTGGTGTGGTCATTTGTTAGATATGTGGCCACAGGAACAGGGGAGGATCCTTTTGATGGATGTCTCACCACCATTTCATATACATAGAATGGTGCAGTTTGCCCCTTTGCTTTGTGAACAATGCTGCCCGTCGCATCCAAATACACAATGTAATCCTTACATCGCTCATAAAACAGGTTGAGAGTCTTGTCAGACCACAGCATAATGCTTTTGGGGTGCAATATTATTTTTTGGATAACTGCATCCTCTGAACGTTGCTCTTCCTCCAGCATGATTCCTATACTAATCATTTCATTTTTGTGTCTTCTGTTTTTTTTTCGACTATTACATGACAGCGTTTTCATGACACCGGTTGTAGGAACCTGATCTCGACATCCGGATACCACAACACTGTCTTCCAGCTTATCCAAATTTTGTAAGTACAAAGTTCGAGGCAGTTTGGTGGTGAGGGCATCTGCCATGGCATCCCTTTCATCTGCACGCACCAGACGTCTTTTTGGTTCTTCACAGTGGTGCCACACTCTGTCTCCACTGAAGGTCACAACCGCCTTGAGTGATGACTCATCTTGTACTTTCACCTGAACTTCTACAGGGCAGTCTTCAAAAAGACAATAGCCTGAACAAGAAAATACGGGTGCATTTCGAGTCGACCCAATCGTTTGGATGTTGTGGTGTTTGAAACCAAAACTACAATGCTAAGCTTCAGTCTTAGCATGAAGCTTAGCTGAGGCCTGAAGCTTTTCGATGACCAACACAATAGCCTCTGCTGTTATGGAAACTCTTCTGGACTTAAATTGAAAGAACAAGTTTCATTTTTGGGTCATTTATATAGAAATTTTTAATTTGTAAAGGACATGTAGACAAACTTTGACAAATTACAAGTAATTACAGTTGTATGGGAAAAAAAACCTCACCTTTCCAAAGGAAGGAAAAACAAAGACTCTAAAATGGGAAAAAACATAAAGACTCATTGGAATATATTTGGGGTTTATTGATTGTATAATAAATACACATTTAAGTTCATGCTTGTGGCTATATTGGTCCTTAACATTTATTATTTTAAAGTTAATTCACCAAACATTTGAATAATACCCCAGTGAAAATGTAGCATAATGACAAAATAAAATGTCCCTCGTAAACAAGCGAGTCTTGTCCTGACATACTGTTTTTAAATAAACAGAACATTTGAAAAAGTTGGCATTACTATGTACTAATAAAAGAATAAGGATGAACAAAATATTTGTACTGTGGTATAACTGTTTGTATATGAATGTTGAATGTCAAGAGGGAAGACGTAATGTCCTAGACAACCAATTATAAAACTGGTTGATGATATGATATGATATACGATATTATGAAACGCAAGCAAGGCTGTTGGGAAGTGATGTGTTCTGTCTATCTCTCCTCCGCTCCATTCAGTACCAGGGACAGCGCCGAGCGGCACTATAGTTTAGATGTATCTGTCTCCGTCTGGTAATTGTCAATTAAATCTTTGCGTACTTACCCTCGTTGTGCTGGCATTCTGGATTGTGGATGCGCTGACAGAGTTTCTCACCAGAAACGGAATAACGTAAGACAACAAGTTGCAAAGGTTGCAAAAGATGTAGGATGAGTCCAAGGTCAGCACTGAAAACTTTTTTAATTTGTCGCATATATGACGACCAAGACAATGGTGGAAATGCGAGTTCAAAGTTCGATTTAAGGTACTGTAAATAAAAATAGTTTTTTTATTTGTTACAGGGTTCCTGCAGGTTTCAACAAGTTAAATTTAAGACTTTTTAAGACCTTTTTAAGACCACTTTGAATACAATTTAAGACCTATTTCACGGCCATAGACGTCCCAGAAACGTACATGCAGGTCCAGCTGCTTGGTTTTGGTCGTCTGGTTCATGCTTTCATCGAACATCAGAACGAACGGACCGTTGTTTACTTTAGAGACGAGGTCTCTCTTGTTGTATTCCACTAAACCAAATTTTGTGACGGACGACGTTTTGTCACCACCGCACGCAAATGTTTTCGCGACATTGGAATCAGGGAACATGCATTTGAAAAGCTCACCTATGCCATCGTTGCTGTTGTACAATTGGTGTTTAGCTACAGTATTTAGCGTCCACAGCACCTCCGCTTTTAGGGTTGGTAGACCCAAACGTCGTCCGGAGGTCGATTATCCCAGATTTTAACGCGGCCACTTTATTTTCTCGCTGTACAGCAGGAGCAACACTCCCATCATGCTCTTGGTGGTCATTCACTTTATGTTATCCACACATTTTAGCACCTTTTCCCACAACACCCAGGTGCACTACGTCACACACTGGCCACTTTCCTTAAAAGGGGCACGCCATGCCTGCAACACAAGTTATCGAGAAGTAACTTCCAAATCCAATACATTTTTAAGACCTAGCAAAATCAAATTTAAGACTTTTTAAGACTTTTTTAGGCCTAATGGGAACCCTGTGTTAGATCTTTCCTTTTTTACTGAACGTTTATGCATCATGCGTCAGAAATTATGTGTGTGACAATATTCTATATAATCACACACAGAATTATATTAATTATATATATAAGATTTTCCCTTTACAGCACCTCAAAGAATTCGAAATTGAGCAATTTGTAAGTACACAGCAAATTCATAAGAGATATATTGTTGTTGGTCAAATTTTTGCAAAAATAGTGAATTATACTCTGGACAGAGTCAAACCCCTTATATTTAACTCTCAGTTGTCATATAATTGGTGTCAAAACGGAGTGTCAAAGGGTCTTTAAATCAAATCTCTAAGTGTAAATGTATGAACTCTTCACTTTCCACTCTAAACTCTGAACCTGGCTGTGACACCTCAGGATTGAATTTCATTAAATTAACCCCGCCATCATCGGACACAGACACACAGAGGGAAGCAGAGACTGATAGAATCCTTGATTTGAGAAAACTGCTTTGGGCCGTGGATTTAACTTCAAACCGTTCGGTAAGTAAATTAGGAACCTACTCTTTGGACTCACTGACTGTGGTTGCGCCGCAGATCAGCTGTCTGTCGGTTGTCTGTTGTTCACACGCGCTGTGTGTCCGCTATACGGCGGAGCTGCAGGTTTATCTCCAGCATTTCCTTCAATACTAGTTGGATTATGTACTAAACTAAATGTCAGGACACTACGGTATGAAGACACGCATCTTTCAGTCTGTCGATAACAATGAAACAGAACAGATGAATGGATTCAGAAACGCTGGAGTGCTTTTACTTAGAAAAGTGTTCGGGAAGTGTTGGAAATACGTATGTTTTAATGTTTCACTGATGAATTTTTGTCACAAAAATAATTGTTTGCAACACTTTCTGTAGGCGTTTAAAAATAAAAGCACTCCAGCCATTCTTTTGCTGAAAAAGGGGGGTTTATTGTGAAATATTTGCAGGAGCATTAGTTAATATTGGATCAAATTGTTTTTAATTCAGTACTTGTAGTTCAACTTGTAACCTCACTAATCTTTTCACAGAAAATGATGGCATGGCAAAAAGAAAAGTATTGTTATAGCACTTCAATTATCCAGAAATGATCAATTCCACAGTAGAAATGTTGGACTTTACTTTACTGAAAAATCTCTTAATTTATACAGTAAAAATGTTTGCTCTTCAGTATGTGGATAGTCTGAGAGGTGCTGAACACAAGCATATCAGTCTCTCTCTGGAATTATTGAGCAAAGTATTTTTATAGTACTTCAAAAATCCAGAAATGTACCGATTTGATCGTACACATGTTGGACTTTCTTGTGTAAAATCTCTTAATCTATACAGTAAAAATGTTTGATATTCAGTATGTGGATAGTCAGAGAGGTCCTGAACACAAGCATATAAGTCACTCTCTGGAATGAATGAGCAAAGTCTTTTTATAGTACTTCAAATATCCAGAAATGAGCTATTTATCAGTCAAAATGTTGGACTTTATTTTGTAAAATCTCTTAATTTATACAGTAAAAATGTTTGCTCTTCAGTATGTGGATATTCAGAGAGGTCTTGAACACAAGCATATCAGTCTCTCTCTGGAATTATTGACCAAAGTCTTTTTATAGTACTTCAAATATCCAGAAATGAGCTATATATCAATTGAAATGTTGGACTTTATTTTGTAAAATCTCTTAATTTATACAGTAAAAATGTTTGCTCTTCACTATGTGGATAGTCTGAGAGGTCCTGAACACAAGCATATCAGTCTCTGTCTGGAATTAATAAACAGTCTCTTTATTGAACTTCAAAAATCCAGAAATGTACGAATTTGATCGTACACATGTTGGACTTTCTTGTGTAAAATCTCTTAATCTATAGAGTAAAAAGGTTTGATATTCAGTATGTGGATAGTCAGAGAGGTCCTGAACACAATTAGGAGCTACTCCTAACCTGGGAGTTTTGTTCTAGAGGTCGTACAGCATTGGGACGTAGACCACGATGCTTATCTTGGCGTCTGGATTCGGAACTTCTGATAAAATCAAATCTTGGAATTTCACTAAAATTACATTTAAAAAATTCCTGAACTATTTACAGCTTTCTCCATCTCTACATACTAATTTTATCTTGATTGGACACCATGCAATATCTCACCATACACAAGGGGGGGCAGTGATTGAAATGAATGGGATAGATGTAAATTTGGAATTTTCTTCCACTTTTCTTCCACTTCCACCATCTATTCAATTCATTTTTTCTAATTGCTAATTTTCTAATTTTCTAATTCCCTCAATCTTTTACCAAATGGATTGATTTCAGCATGAATATGCACCTTCTTTTTGCATCTTTCAGATGGACTGGTCGACTTCACCCTATTTATTAACAATTGTTTAAACTTGTCATTTGGGACTCAAAAAAGGCAGCATTACAATAAGCATCAAACAATCTATCAACACACAAATTTTCATGTCTGTAAGACAACAACAACATCAAAAAAACCTCTTTTAAAATTTCAAAAATTTAGCATTTCTCTCATTATGGGAAGCAGCTACAACCATAAAAGTCACATAATTTGAAAGGACTCATAGTATCCTCAGAATATGTGGTGGATGGTGTCATTTCAGTAAAACAAAATACTAAACATCATCTGAGAGACTTGGTGTCAATATGTTGTACTGAGACCCTTCTAAGGTTTATGTGTACAAAATTAGGGACTTCTATCTATGAGCAAACAAAAAAAGGCTGACATACAATCACCACATTACAATTCGTCACTCACACTTTGTTAAATTTCTCCATTCCACAATTTATATTCCAAATTCCATGTATACATGTTTAGATGAGAATTTGGAATTTGGAATTTGGAATTTGGAATTCCAGATTCTCATCTATAGGGTTAGGGTTAGGGTGAGGAATTATTTCCTTCCTTAATATCTCATCCTCACATGTACCTACAGTGGTGTAGCCGCCTGTCTTTGAAGCAGCACTCTATAAGCTTCCATTTGTATTGGAAATCAGCCCACTCTCTCCCTCTGTCATTGAAAATCAGCCTTTGAAGTACTTCCAGATTCTCATAGATGGCTTTCTATGGCCTTCACACTGAAATTCTCCATTCAGTCAAACAAACATACACCTCCAGGGTGCCAGGTTGAGACTGTGCTGCGAATCTGGGGCCCCTGGGTGGTTCGGGGACCGAACTGCACCTGTGTGGGTTTCAGGATCAACTGGCCTCTGGCATCATCTTTGGACCTGTAACAGGCAGAACTTTGAAAACCAGGCTGTGCCACCAAGGGCCGCAGGGGAGAGCTCATGCAAAATTTCAGACCTCTAACTGCTAAGGGGCCCAAACAGTTGCCCTTTATATTGTAAATTTCAGCATAGGCCCTTTGTGCAGTCAGCAGTTGGGAAAAAGATGGAGGTATTTTTGGTACTTCTGGTTGAGGTAGAGGCACCAAATTTTGCATGCACCTTCTGGGTGACAGGTTGACGCTCTGCTGAGATTTTGGGGCACCTGGGTGTCTCGGGGCCCGAACTGCACCTTTGTGTGTTTTAGGATCAACTGGCCGCTGGCATCATCTTTGGACCTGGAACTGGCAGAACTTTGAAAACCTTGGTGTCAATATGTTGTACTCAGACCCTTCTAAGGTTTATGTGTACAAAATTAGGGACAGGTTGACGCTGGAACTGGTAGAACTTTGAGAGCCACCAAATTTAGCATGCACCTCCTGGGTGACAGGTTGACGCTCTGCTGAGATTTTGGGGCCCCTGGGTGTCTCGGGGCCCGAACTGCAATCATCTTTGGACCTGGAACTGGTAGAACTTTGAAAACCGGGCTGTGCCACCAAGGGCCCCAAGTAAGAGTTTGTGCAAAATTTCAGACCTCTAGCTTCTAAGGGGCCCAAACAGTTGCCCTTTTTAGTGTAAATTTCAGCATAGGCCCTTTGTGCAGTCAGCAGTTGGGAAAAAGATGGAGGTATTTTTGGTACTTCTGGTTGAGGTAGAGGCACCAAATTTTGCATGCACCTCCTGGGTGACAGGTTGACGCTCTGCTGAGATTTTGGGGCACCTGGGTGTCTCGGGCCCGAACTGCAATCATCTTTGGACCTGGAACTGGTAGAACTTTGAAAGCCGGGCTGTGCCACCAAGGGCCCCAGGGAAGAGCTCGTGCAAAATTTCAGACTTCTAACTGCTAAGGGGCCCAAACAGTTGCCCTTTATAGTGTAAATTTCAGCATAGGCCCTTTGTGCAGTCAGCAGTTGGGAAAAAGATGGAGGTATTTTTGGTACTGCTGGTTGAGGTAGAGGCACCAAATTTTGCATGCACCTCCTGGGTGACAGGTTGACGCTCTGTTGAGATTTTGGGGCCCCTGGGTGTCTCGGGACCCAAACTGCACCTTTGTGTGTTTTAGGATCAACTGGCCGCTGGCATCATCTTTGGACCTGGAACTGGCAGAACTTTGAAAACCTTGGTGTCAATATGTTGTACTCAGACCCTTCTAAGGTTTATGTGTACAAAATTAGGGACTTCTATCTATGAGCAAACAAAAAAAGGCTGCCATACAATCACCACATTACAATTCCTCACTCACACTGTTAAATTTCTCCATTCCACAATTTATATTCCAAATTCCATGTATACATGTTAAGATGAGAATTTGGAATGTGGAATGTGGAATGTGGAATGTGGAATTGGAATTGGAATTTGGAATTTGGAATTTGGAATTCCAGATTCTCATCTATAGGGTTAGGGTTAGGGTAAGGAATTATTTCCTTCCTTAATATCTCATCCTCACATGTACCTACAGTGGTGTAGCCACCTGTCTTTGAAGCAGCACTCTATAAGCTTCCATTTTTATTGGAAATCAGCCCACTCTCTCCCTCTGTCTTTGAAATATCAGCCTTTGAAGTACTTCCTGATTCTCATAGATGGCTTTCTATGGCCTTCACACTGAAATTCTCCATTCAGTCAAAAAAACATACACCTCCAGGGTGCCAGGTTGAGACTGTGCTGCGAATCTGGGGCCCCTGGGTGGTTCGGGGACCGAACTGCACATGTGTGGGTTTCAGGATCAACTGGCCTCTGGCATCATCTTTGGACCTGTAACAGGCAGAACTTTGAAAACCAGGCTGTGCCACCAAGGGCCCCAGGGAAGAGCTCGTGCAAAATTTCAAACCTCTAACTGCTAAGGGGCCCAAACAGTTGCCCTTTATAGTGTAAATTTCAGCATAGGCCCTTTGTGCAGTCAGCAGTTGGGAAAAAGATGGAGGTATTTTTAGTACTTCTGGTTGAGGTAGAGCCACCAAATTTAGCATGCACCTCCTGGGTGAAAGGTTGACGCTCTGCGAGATTTTGGGGCCCCTGGGTGTCTCCGGGCCCGAACTGCAATCATCTTTGGACCTGGAACTGGTAGAACTTTGAAAGCCGGCTGTGACCAAGAGGGCCCAGGAAGAGCTTCGTGCAAAATTTCAGACCTCTAACTGCTAAGGGCCCAAACAGTTGCCCTTTATAGTGTAAATTTCAGCATAGGCCCTTTGTGCAGTCAGCAGTTGGGAAAAGATGGAGGTATTTTTGGTACTTCTGGTTGAGTAGAGGCACCAAATTTGCATGCACCTCCTGGTGACAGGTTGACGCTCTGCTGAGATTTTGGGGCCCCTGGGTGTCTCAGGACCCGAACTGCACCTTTGTGTGTTTTAGGATCAACTGGCCGTGGCATCATCTTTGGACCTGGAACTGGCAGAACTTTGAAAACCTTGGTGTCAATATGTTGTACTCAGACCTTCTAAGGTTTATGTGTACAAAATTAGGGACTTCTATCTATGAGCAAACAAAAAAGGCTGACATACAATCACCACATTACAATTCCTCCTCACACTGTTAATTTCTCCATTCCACAATTTATATTCCAAATTCCATGTATACATGTTAAGATGAGAATTTGGAATGTGGATGGAATGATGATGTGGATTGGAATTGGAATGGAATTCAGATTCTCATCTATAGGGTTAGGGTTAGGTAAGGAATTATTTCCTTCCTTAATATCTCATCCCCATGTACCTACAGTTGTGTAGCCACCTGTCTTTGAAGCAGCACTCTATAAGCTTCCATTTTTATTGAAATCAGCCTCTCTCCCTCTGTCTTTGAAATATCAGCCTTTGAAGTACTTCAGATTCTCGAGATGGCTTTCTATGGCCTTCACACTGAAATTCTCCATTCAGTCAAAAACATACACCTCAGGGTGCCAGGTTGAGACTGTGCTGCAGATCTGGGGCCTGGGTGGTTCGGGGACCGAACTGCACCTGTGTTTCAGGATCAACTGCCTCTGCATCATCTTTGGACCTGTAAAAGGCAGAACTTTGAAACCAGGCTGTGCCACCAAGGGCCCCAGGGAAGAGCTCGTGCAAAATTTCAGACCTCTAGCTGCTAAGGGCCAAACAGTTGCCCTTTATAATGTAAATTTCAGCATAGGCTTTGTTGCAGTCAGCAGTTGGGAAAAGATGGAGGTATTTTTGGTACTTCTGGTTGAGGTAGAGGCACCACATTTTGTATGCACCTCCTGGGTGACAGGTTGACGCTCTGCTGAGATTTTGGGGCCCCTGGGTGTCTCGGGACCCGAACTGCACCTTTGTGTGTTTTAGGATCAACTGGCCGCTGGCATCATCTTTGGACCTGGAACTGGCAGAACTTTGAAAACCTTGGTGTCAATATGTTGTACTCAGACCCTTCTAAGGTTTATGTGTACAAAATTAGGGACTTTTATCTATGAGCAAACACAAAAAGGCTGACATACAATCACCACATTACAATTCCTCACTCACACTGTTACATTTCTCCATTCCACAATTTACATTCCAAATTCCATGTATACATGTTAAGATGAGAATTTGGAATGTGGAATGTGGAATGTGGAATTGGAATGAATTTGGAATTTGGAATTTGGAATTCCAGATTCTCATCTATAGGGTTAGGGTTAGGGTAAGGAATTATTTCCTTCCTTAATATCTCATCCTCACATGTACCTACAGTGGTGTAGCCACCTGTCTTTGAAGCAGCACTCTATAAGCTTCCATTTTTATTGAAATCAGCCCACTCTCTCCCTCTGTCTTTGAAATATCAGCTTTGAAGTACTTCCAGATTCTCATAGATGGCTTTCTATGGCCTTCACACTGAAATTCTCCATTCAGTCAAAAAAACATACACCTCCAGGGTGCCAGGTTGAGACTGTGCTGCAGATCTGGGGCCTGGGTGGTTGGGACCGAACTGCAACTGTGTGGGTTTCAGGATCAACTGGCCTCTGGCATCATCTTTGGACCTGTAACTGGCAGAACTTTGAAAACCAGGTGTGCCACAAAGGGCCCCAGGAAGAGCTGGTGCAAAATTTCAGACCTCTAACTGCTAAGGGCCCAAACAGTTGCCCTTCATAGTGTAAATTTCAGCATAGGCCCTTTGTGCAGTCAGCAGTTGGGAAGATGGTTAGTTTTGGTACTTCTGGTTGAGATAGAGGCACCAAATTTTGCATGCACCTCCTGGGTGACAGGTTGACGCTCTGCTGAGATTTTGGGGGCCCTGGGTGTCTCGGGACCCGAACTGCACCTTTGTGTGTTTTAGGATCAACTGGCTGCTGGCATACTTTGGACCTGGAACTGGCAGAACTTTGAAACCCTTGGTGTCAATATGTTGTACTCAGACCCTTCTAAGGTTTATGTTTAAAATTAGGACAGGTTGGCGCTGGAACTGGTAGAGGTTTGAGAGCCACAAATTTAGCATGCACCTCTGGGTGACAGGTTGACGCTCTCTGCTGAATTTTGGGGCCCCTGGGTGTCTCGGGGCCGAACTGCAATCATCTTTGGACCTGGTAGAACTTTGAGCTGGGCTGTGCCACCAAGGGCCCCAGGAAGAGCTTGTGCAAATTTCAGACCTCTAAATGCTAAGGGGCCCAAACAGTTGCCTTTATAGTGTAAATTTCAGCATAGGCCCTTTGTGCAGTCAGCAGTTGGGAAAAGATGGAGTATTTTTGGTACTTCTGGTTGAGGTAGAGCCACCAAATTTAGCATGCACCTCCTGGGTGACAGGTTGGCCGCTCTGCTGAGATTTTGGGGCCCCTGGGTGTCTCAGGGCCCGAACTGTTGCCCTTTATAGTGTAAATTTCAGCATAGGCCCTTTGTGCAGTCAGCAGTTGGGAAAAGATGGAGGTATTTTTGGTACTTCTGGTTGAGATAGAGGCACCAAATTTTGCATGCACCTCCTGGGTGACAGGTTGACGCTCTGCTGAGATTTTGGGGCACCTGGGTGTCTCGGGGCCCGAACTGCACCTTTGTGTGTTTTAGGATCAACTGGCCGCTGGCATCATCTTTGGACCTGGAACTGGCAGAACTTTGAAAACCTTGGTGTCAATATGTTGTACTCAGACCCTTCTAAGGTTTATGTGTACAAAATTAGGGACAGGTTGACGCTGGAACTGGTAGAACTTTGAGAGCCACCAAATTTAGCATGCACCTCCTGGGTGACAGGTTGGCGCTCTGCTGATTTTGGGGCCCTGGGTGTCTCGGGCCCGAACTGCAATCATCTTTGGACCTGGAACTGGTAGAACTTTGAAAACCGGGCTGTGCCACCAAGGGCCCAAGTAAGAGTTTGTGCAAAATTTCAGACCTCTAGCTTCTAAGGGGCCCAAACAGTTGCCCTTTTTAGTGTAAATTTCAGCATAGGCCCTTTGTGCAGTCAGCAGTTGGGAAAAAGATGGAGGTATTTATAGTACTTCTGGTTGAGGTAGAGGCACCAAGTTTTGCATGCACCTCCTGGGTGACAGGTTGACGCTCTGCTGATATTTTGGGCCCTGGGTGTCTCGGGCCCGAACTGCACCTTTGTGTGTTTTAGGATCAACTGGCGCTGGCATTATCTTTGGACCTGGAACTGGCAGAACTTTGGAAACTTCGTGGTGTCAATATGTTGTACTCAGACCCTTCTAAGGTTTATGTGTACAAAATTAGGGACTTCTATCTATGAGCAAACAAAAAAGGCTGCCATACAATCACCACATTACAATTCCTCACTCACACTGTTAAATTTCTCCATTCCACAATTTATATTCCAAATTCCATGTATACATGTTAAGATGAGAATTTGGAATTTGGAATGTGGAATGTGAAATTTGGAATGTGGAATGTGGAATGTGGAATGTGGAATGTGGAATTGGAATTGGAATTTGGAATTTGGAATTTGGAATTTGGAATTCCAGATTCTCATCTATAGGGTTAGGGTTAGGGTAAGGAATTATTTCCTTCCTAAATATCTCATCCTCACATGTACCTACAGTGGTGTAGCCACCTGTCTTTGAAGCAGCACTCTATAAGCTTCCATTTTGTTGGAAATCAGCCCACTCTCTCCTCTGTCTTTGAAATATCAGCCTTTGAAGTACTTCCAGATTCTCATAGATGGCTTTCTATGGCCTTCACACTGAAATTCTCCATTCAGTCAAAAACATACACCTCCAGGGTGCCAGGTTGAGACTGTGCTGCGAATCTGGGGCCCCTGGGTGGTTCGGGACCGAACTGCACCTGTGTGGGTTTCAGGATCAACTGGCCTCTGGCATCATCTTTGGACCTGTAACAGGCAGAACTTTGAAACCAGGCTGTACCACCAAGGGCCCCAGGGAAGAGCTCGTGCAAAATTTCAGACCTCTAACTGCTAAGGGGCCCAAACAGTTGCCCTTTATAGTGTAAATTTCAGCATAGGCCCTTTGTGCAGTCAGCAGTTGGGAAAAAGATGGAGGTATTTTTGGTACTTCTGGTTGAGATAGAGGCACCAAATTTAGCATGCACCTCCTGGGTGACAGGTTGACGCTCTGCTGAGATTTTGGGGCCCTGGGTGTCTCAGGGCCCGAACTGTTGCCCTTTATAGTGTAAATTTCAGCATAGGCCCTTTGTGCAGTCAGCAGTTGGGAAAAGGATGGAGGTATTTTGGTACTTCTGGTTGAGATAGAGGCACCAAATTTTGCATGCACCTCCTGGGTGACAGGTTGACGCTCTGCTGAGATTTTGGGGCCCCTGGGTGTCTGGGGCCCGAACTGCAATCATCTTTGGACCTGGAACTGGTAGAACTTTGAAAACCAGGCGGGTGCCACCAAGGGCCTGAGGAAGAACTCGTGCAAAATTTCAGACCTCTAACTGCTAAGGGCCCAAACAGTTGCCCTTTATAGTGTAAATTTCAGCATGGGCCCTTTGTGCAGTCAGCAGTTGGGAAAAGATGGAGGTATTTTTAGTACTTCTGGTTGAGGTAGAGCCACCAAATTTAGCATGCACCTCCTGGGTGACAAGTTGACGCTCTGCTGAGATTTTGGGGCCCTGGGTGTCTCAGGACCGAACTGCAATCATCTTTGGACCTGGAACTGGTAGAACTTTGAAAACCGGGCTGTGCCACCAAGGGCCCCAAGTAGAGTTTGTGCAAAATTTCAGAACTCTAGCTGCTAAGGGGCCTAAACAGTTGCCCTTTATAGTGTACATTTCAGCATAGGCCCTTTGTGCAGTCAGCAGTTGGGAAAGATGGAGGTATTTTTGGTACTTCTGGTTGAGGTAGAGGCACCAAATTTTGCATGCACCTCCTGGGTGACAGGTTGACGCTCTGCTGATATTTTGGGGCCCCTGGGTGTCTCGGGGCCCGAACTGCAATCATCTTTGGACCTGGAACTGGCAGAACTTTGAAACCTTGGTGTCAATATGTTGTACTCAGACCCTTCTAAGGTTTATGTGTACAAAATTAGGGACTTCTATCTATGAGCAAACAAAAAAGGCTGCCATACAATCACCACATTACAATTCCTCACTCCACTGTTAAATTTCTCCATTCCACAATTTATGTTCCAAATTCCATGTATACATGTTAAGATGAGAATTTGGAATTTGGAATGTGGAATGTGAAATTGGAATATGGAGATGTGGAATGTGGAATATTGAATTGGAATTGGAATTGGAATTTGGAATTTGGAATTGGATTCCAGATTCTCATCGATAGGGTTAGGGTTAGGGTAAGGATTATTTCCTTCCTTAATATCTCATCCTCACATGTACCTACAGTGGTGTAGCCACCTGTCTTTGAAGCAACACTCTATAAGCTTCCATTTTTATTGGAAATCAGCCCACTCTCTCCCTCTGTCTTTGAAATATCAGCCTTTGAAGTACTTCCAGATTCTCATAGATGGCTTTCATGGCCTTCACACTGAAATTCTCCATTCAATCAAAAACATACACCTCCAGGGTGCCAGGTTGAGACTGTGCTGCGAATCTGGGGCCCCTGGGTGGTTCGGGACCGAACTGCACCTGTGTGGGTTTCAGGATCAACTGGCCTCTGGCATCATCTTTGGACCTGTAACAGGCAGAACTTTGAAACCAGGCTGTACCACCAAGGGCCCCAGGAAGAGCTCGTTCAAAATGTCAGACCTCTAACTGCTAAGGGCCCAAACAGTTGCCCTTTATAGTGTAAATTTCAGCATAGGCCCTTTGTGCAGTCAGCAGTTGGGAAAAAGATGGAGGTATTTTTAGTACTTCTGGTTGAGGTAGAGCCACCAAATTTAGCATGCACCTCCTGGGTGACAGGTTGACGCTCTGCTGAGATTTTGGGGCCCCTGGGTGTCTCGGGGCCCGAACTGCAATCATCTTTGGACCTGGAACTGGTAGAACTTTGAAAACCGGGCTGTG
Organism: Hippoglossus stenolepis; assembly: GCF_022539355.2. Lineage (NCBI taxonomy): Eukaryota > Metazoa > Chordata > Actinopteri > Pleuronectiformes > Pleuronectidae > Hippoglossus > Hippoglossus stenolepis. The sequence goes on along the minus strand of NC_061505.1, from coordinate 16,684,916 downwards.
CCACCAAGGGCCCCAAGTAAGAGTTTGTGCAAAATTTCAGACCTCTAGCTGCTAAGGGGCCCAAACAGTTGCCCTTTTTAATGTAAATTTCAGCATAGGCCCTTTGTGCAGTCAGCAGTTGGGAAAAGATGGAGGTATGTTTGTTACTTCTGGTTGAGGTAGAGGCACCAAATTTTGCATGCACCTCCTGGGTGACAGGTAGACGCTCTGCTGAGATTTTGGGGCCCTGGGTGTCTCGGGACCCGAACTACACCTTTGTGTGTTTTAGGATCAACTGGCCGCTGGCATCATCTTTGGACCTGGAACTGGCAGAACGTTGAAAACCTTGGTGTCAATATGTTGTACTCAGACCCTTCTAAGGTTTATGTGTACAAAATTAGGGACAGGTTGACTGGCTGGAACTGGTAGAACTTTGAGAGCCCTCAAATTTAGCATGCACCTCCTGGGTGACAGGTTGGCGCTCTGCTGAGATTTTGGGGCCCTGGGTGTCTCAGGGCCGAACTGTTGCCCTTTATAGTGTAAATTTCAGCATAGGCCCTTTGTGCAGTCAGCAGTTGGGAAAAAGATGGAGGTATTTTTGTTACTTCTGGTTGAGGTAGAGGCACCAAATTTTGCATGCACCTCCTGGGTTACAGGTTGACGCTCTGCTGAGATTTTGGGGCCCTGGGTGTCTCGGGGCCCGAACTGCAATCATCTTTGGACCTGGAACTGGTAGAACTTTGAAGCCGGGCTGTGCCACCAAGGGCCCCAGGGAAGAGATCGTGCAAAATTTCAGACCTCTAACTGCTAAGCGGCCCAAACAGTTGCCTTTTATATTGTAAATTTCAGCATAGGCCCTTCGTGCTTTCAGCAGTTGGGAAAAAGATGGAGTATTTTGGTACTTCAGGTTGAGGTAGAGGCACCAAATTTTGCATGCACCTCCTGGGTGACAGGTTGACGCTCTGCTGAGATTTTGGGGCCCCTGGGTGTCTCGGGGCCCGAACTGCAATCATCTTTGGACCTGGAACTGGTAGAACTTTGAAAGCCGGGCTGTGCCACCAAGGGCCTGTAATGGCTGTTTTTATTCTTGTGTAATGATTAATGGATGAAACAGACATGTATGTTGAAAGAGGAATGAACAGATGTGATTCGTGGGTTTAACTAACTTTATGAGTGTTGTTTAAAGGTAGTAGATGTTTATGGCCTTCCTCCTTTGTTTGACACTTAGCAAATGATCACTGCAGGGTCACTCAGGGGGTTTGATCAGAGGGTGCAGGAATTCCTTACGTGTATACAGGAAGGGGTCTTTTGTGTTGTAAGAAGATAAGGGACCTCTGAGACAGATGGTACATGAAAGGGGTCACTCCAGGGGGCTGAGACAGAGATGGAGACACGATGTCTATACACTTTGATCATAGATCAAAGAGTTTATTGATAACCTTTGCTTCTCGGGGAGGGGCTTGTAGTGTATAAAGATGTTCATTCTCCTCTAAGTCTTTGCTCATTGTATGATGTCCTTCCGGTGATTTGAACTCTGAGTCCACCTGCAGGTGTAAATTAACTTACAAAGAGACAACTGTATGATTTGTGCTTGACTTTACAGAAATTCCCATGACAGGCCCCAGGAAGAGATCGTCAAAATTTCAGACCTCTAACTGCTAAGGGCCCAAACAGTTGCCCTTTATATTGTAAATTTCAGCATAGGCCTTTGTGCAGTCAGCAGTTGGGAAAAGATGGAGGTATTTTTGGTACTTCTGGTTGAGGTAGAGGCACCAAATTTTGCATGCACCTCCTGGGTGACAGGTTGACGCTCTGCTGAGATTTTGGAGCCCTGGGTGTCTCGGGGCCCGAACTGCAATCATCTTTGGACCTGGAACTGGTAGAACTTTGAAAGCCGGGCTGTGCCACCAAGGGCCCAGGAAGAGATCGTGCAAAATTTCAGACCTCTAACTTCTAAGGGGCCCAAACAGTTGCCCTTTATAGTGTAAATTTCAGCATAGGCCCTTTGTGCAGTCAGCAGTTGGGAAAAAAGATGGAGGTATTTTTGGTACTTCCGGTTGAGGTAGAGGCACCAAATTTTGCATACACCTCCTGGGTGACAGGTTGACGCTCTGCTGAGATTTTGGGGACCCTGGGTGTCTCGGGGCCCGAACTGCACCTTTTTGTTTTATAGTATCAACTGGCCGCTGGCATCATCTTTGGACCTGGAACTGGTAGAACTTTGAAAACCTTGGTGTCAATATGTTGTACTCAGACCCTTCTAAGGTTTATGTGTACAAAATTAGGGACAGGTTGACGCTGGAACTGGTAGAACTTTGAGAGCCACCAAATTTAGCATGCACCTCCTGGGTGACACGTTGACGCTCTGCTGAGATTTGGGGCCCCTGGGTGTCTCAGGGGCCGAACTGTTGCCCTTTATAGTGTAAATTTCAGCATAGGCCCTTTGTGCAGTCAGCAGTTGGGAAAAGATGGAGTATTTTTGGTACTTCTGGTTGAGATAGAGGCACCAAATTTTGCATGCACCTCCTGGGTGACTGGTTGACGCTCTGCTGAGATTTTGGGGCCCTGGGTGTCTCAGGGGCCCAGACTGCACCTTTGTGTGTTTTAGGATCAACTGGCCGCTGGCATCATCTTTGGACCTGGAACTGGCAGAACTTTGAAAACCTTGGTGTCAATATGTTGTACTCAGACCCTTCTAAGGTTTATGTGTACAAAATTAGGGACTTCTATCTATGAGCAAACAAAAATGGCTGCCATACAATCACCACATTACAATTCCTCACTCACATTGTAAATTTCTCCATTCCACAATTTATATTCAAATTCCATGTATACATGTTAAGATGAGAATTTGGAATTTGGAATGTGGAATGTGAAATTTGGAATGTGGAATGTGGAATGTGAATGTGGAATTGGAATTGAATTGATTTGGAATTTGGAATTTGGAAATTCAGATTCTCATCTATAGGGTTAGGGTTAAGTAAGAATTATTTCCTTCTAATATCTCATCCTCACATGTACCTACAGTGGTGTAGCCACCTGTCTTTGAAGCAGCACTCTATAAGCTTCCATTTTTATTGGAAATCAGCCCACTCTCTCCCTCTGTCTTTGAAATATCAGCCTTTGAAGTACTTCCAGATTCTCATGATGGCTTTCTGGCCTTCACCTGAAATTCTCCATTCAGTCAAAAACATACACCTCCAGGGTGCCAGGTTGAGACTGTGCTGCGAATCTGGGGCCCCTGGGTGGATCGGGGACCGAACTGCACCTGTGTGGGTTTCAGGATCAACTGGCCGCTGGCATCATCTTTGGACCTGGAACTGGTAGAACTTTGAAAACTGGGCTGTGCCAACAAGGTCCCCAGGGAAGAGCTCGTGAAAAATTTCAGACCTCTAGCTGCTAAGGGGCCCAGACAGTTGCCCTTTTTAGTGTAAATTTCAGCATAGGCCCTTTGTGCAGTCAGCAGTTGGGAAAAAGATGGAGGTATTTTTGTACATCTGGTTGAGGTAGAGGCACCAAATTTTGTATGCACCTCCTGGGTGACAGGTTGCCTCTCTGCTGAGATTTTGGGGCCCCTGGGTGTCTCGGGGCCCGACACCAATCATCTTTGGACCTGGAACTGGTAGAACTTTGAAAGCCGGGCTGTGCCACCAGGCCCAGGAAGATCGTGCAAATTTCAGACCTCTAAATGCTAAGGGGCCCAAACAGTTGCCTTTATATTGTAAATTTCAGCATAGGCCCTTTGTGCTTTCAGCAGTTGGGAAAAAGATGGAGATTATTTTGGTACTTCAGGTTGAGGTAGAGGCACAAATTTTGCATGCACCTCCTGGGTGACAGGTTGACGCATGCTCTGCTGCGATTTTGGGCCCCTGGGTGTCTGGGACCCGAACTGCAATCATCTTTGGTCCTGGAACTGGTAGAACTTTGAAAACTGGGCTGTGCCTACAAGGTCCCCAGGAAGAGCTCGTGCAAAATGTCAGACCTCTAACTGCTAAGGGGCCCAAACAGTTTCCCTTTTTAGTGTAAATTTCAGCATAGGCCCTTTGTGCAGTCAGCAGTTGGGAAAAAGATGGAGGTATTTTTGGTACTTCTGGTTGAGGTAGAGGCACCAAATTTTGCATGCACCTCCTGGGTGACAGGTTGACGCTCTGCTGCGATTTTGGGGCCCCTGGGTGTCTCGGGGCCCGAACTGCACTTGTGTTTTCTATGATCAACTGGCCCTGGCATCATCTTTGGACCTGGAACTGGTAGAACTTTGAAAACTGGGCTGTGCCAACAAGGTCCCCAGGGAAGAGCTCGTGCAAAATGTCAGACCTCTAACTGCTAACTGGCCCAAACAGTTGCCCTTTATAGTGTAAATTTCAGCATAGGCCCTTTGTGCAGTCAGCAGTTGGGAAAAAGATGGAGGTATTTTTAGTACTTCTGGTTGAGGTAGAGCCACCAAATTTAGCATGCACCTCCTGGGTGACAGGTTGACGCTCTGCTGAGATTTTGGGGCCCCTGGGTGTCTCGGGCCCGAACTGCAATCATCTTTGGACCTGGAACTGGTAGAACTTTGAAAGCCGGGCTGTGCCACCAAGGGCCCCAGGAAGAGATCGTGCAAAATTTCAGACCTCTAAATGCTAAGAGGCCCAAACAGTTGCCCTTTATATTGTAAATTTCAGCATAGGCCCTTTGTGCTTTCAGCAGTTGGGAAAAAGATGGAGGTATTTTGGTACTTCAGGTTGAGGTAGAGGCACCAAATTTGCATGCACCTCCTGGGTGACAGGTTGACGCTCTGCTGCGATTTTGGGCCCTGGGTGTCTCGGGGCCGAACTGCAATCATCTTTGGTCCTGGAACTGGTAGAACTTTGAAAACTGGGCTGTGCCTACAAGGTCCCCAGGAAGGGTCGTTCAAAATGTCAGACCTCTAACTGCTAACTGGCCCAAACAGTTGCCCTTTATAGTGTAAATTTCAGCATAGGCCCTTTGTGCAGTCAGCAGTTGGGAAAAAGATGGAGGTATTTTTAGTACTTCTGGTTGAGGTAGAGCCACCAAACTTTGCATGCACCTCCTGGGTGACAGGTTGACGCTCTGCTGCGATTTTGGGGCCCCTGGGTGTCTCGGGGCCCGAACTGCACCTTTGTGTTTTCTATGATCAACTGGCGCTGGCATCATCTTTGGACCTGGAACTGGTAGAACTTTGAAAACTGGGCTGTGCCAACAAGGTCCCCGGGAAGAGCTCGTGCAAAATGTCAGACCTCTAACTGCTAACTGGCCCAAACAGTTGCCCTTTATAGTGTAAATTTCAGCATAGGCCCTTTGTGCAGTCAGCAGTTGGGAAAAGATGGAGGTATTTTTAGTACTTCTGGTTGAGGTAGGGCCACCAAATTTATCATGCACCTCCTGGGTGACAGGTTGACGCTCTGCTGAGATTTTGGGGCCCCTGGGTGTCTCAGGGCCCGAACTGCACCTTTGTGTTTTCTATGATCAACTGGCAGCTGGCATCATCTTTGGACCTGGAACTGGTAGAACTTTGAAAACTGGGCTGTGCCAACAGGTCCCCAGGGAAGAGCTCGTGCAAAATTTCAGACCTCTAGCTGCTAAGGGGCCCAGACAGTTGCCCTTTTAGTGTAAATTTCAGCATAGGCCCTTTGTGCAGTCAGCAGTTGGGAAAAAGATGGAGGTAATTTTTGTACATCTAGTTGAGGTAGAGGCACCAAATTTTGTATGCACCTCCTGGGTGACAGGTTGACGCTCTGCTGAGATTTTGGGGCCCCTGGGTCTCTCGGGCCCGAACTGCAATCATCTTTGGACCTGGAACTGGTAGAACTTTGAAAGCCGGGCTGTACCACCAAGGGCCCCAGGAAGAGCTCGTGCAAAATTTCTGAACTCTAACTGCTAAGGGCCCAATCAGTTGCCCTTTATATTGTAAATTTCAGCATATGCCCTTTGTGCAGTCAGCAGTTGGGAAAAGATGGAGGTATTTTTGGTACTTCTGGTTGAGGTAGAGGCACCAAATTTTGCATGCACCTCCTGGGTGACAGGTTGACGATCTGCTGCGATTTTGGGCCCCTGGGTGTCTCGGGGCCCGACTGAAATCATCTTTGGTCCTGGAAGTGGTAGAACTTTGACAACTGGGCTGTGCCTACAAGGTCCCAGGGAAGAGCTCGTTGCAAAATGTCAGACCTCTAACTGCTAACTGGCCCAAACAGTTGCCCTTTATAGTGTAAATTTCAGCATAGGCCCTTTGTGCAGTCAGCAGTTGGGAAAAGATGGAGGTATTTTTGTACTTCAGTTGAGGTAGGCGCCACATTTGCATGCACCTCTTGGGTGACAGGTTGACGCTCTGCTGAGATTTTGGGGCCCCTGGGTGTCTCGGGGCCCGAACTGCCCTTTTGGTTTTCTAGGATCAACTGGCGCTGGCATCATCTTTGGACCTGGAACTGGTAGAACTTTGAAAACTGGGCTGTGCCAACAAGGTCCCCAGGAAGAGCTCGTGAAAAATTTCAGACCTCTAGCTGCTAAGAGGCCCAGACAGTTGCCCTTTTTAGTGTAAATTTCAGCATAGGCCCTTTGTGCAGTCAGCAGTTGGGAAAAGATGGAGGTAATTTTTGTACATCTGGTTGAGGTAGAGGCACCAAATTTTGTATGCACCTCCTGGGTGACAGGTTGACGCTCTGCTGAGATTTTGGGGCCCCTGGGTGTCTCGGGGCCCGAACTGCAATCATCTTTGGACCTGGAACTGGTAGAACTTTGAAAGCCGGGCTGTGCCACCAAGGACCGCAGGAAGAGATCGTGCAAAATTTCAGACCTCTAAATGCTAAGGGGCCCAAACAGTTGCCCTTTATATTGTAAATTTCAGCATAGGCCCTTTGTGCTTCAACAGGTTGGGAAAAGATGGAGGTATTTTTGGTACTTCAGGTTGAGGTAGAGGCACCAAATTTTGCATGCACCTCCTGGGTGACAGGTTGACGCTCTGCTGCGATTTTGGGCCCCTGGGTGTCTCGGGACCGAACTGCAATCATCTTTGGTCCTGGAACTGGTAGAACTTTGAAAACTGGGCTGTGCCTACAAGGTCCCCAGGGAAGAGCTCGTGCAAAATGTCAGACCTCTAACTGCTAACTGGCCCAAACAGTTGCCCTTTATGGTGTAAATTTCAGCATAGGCCCTTTGTGCAGTCAGCAGTTGGGAAAAGATGGAGGTATTTTTGGTACTTCTGGTTGAGGTAGAGGCACCAATTTTGCATGCACCTCCTGGGTGACAGGTTGACGCTCTGCTGCGATTTTGGGGCCCCTGGGTGTCTCGGGGCCCGAACTGCACCTTTGTGTTTTCTATGATCAACTGTGCGTGGCATCATCTTTGGACCTGGAACTGGTAGAACTTTGAAAACTGGGCTGTGCCAACAAGGTCCCCAGGGAAGAGCTCGTGCAAAATGTCAGACCTCTAACTGCTAACTGGCCCAAACAGTTGCCCTTTATAGTGTAAATTTCAGCATAGGCCCTTTGTGCAGTCAGCAGTTGGGAAAAAGATGGAGGTATTTTTAGTACTTCTGGTTGAGGTAGAGCCACCAAATTTAGCATGCACCTCCTGGGTGACAGGTTGACGCTCTGCTGAGATTTTGGGGCCCCTGGGTGTCTCGGGGCCCGAACTGCAATCATCTTTGGACCTGGAACTGGTAGAACTTTGAAAGCCAGGCTGTGCCACCAGGGCCCAAGGAAGAGATCGTGCAAAATTTCAGACCTCTAAATGCTAAGGGGCCCAAACAGTTGCCCTTTATATTGTAAATTTCAGCATAGGCCCTTTGTGCTTTCAGCAGTTGGGAAAAAGATGGAGGTATTTTTGGTACTTCAGGTTGAGGTAGAGGCACCAAATTTTGCATGCACCTCCTGGGTGACAGGTTGACGCTCTGCTGCGATTTTTGGGCCCCTGGGTGTCTCGGGGCCCGAACTGCAATCATCTTTGGTCCTGGAACTGGTAGAACTTTGAAAACTGGGCTGTGCCTACAAGGTCCCCAGGGAAGAGCTCGTGCAAAATGTCAGACCTCTAACTGCTAAGTGGCCCAAACAGTTGCCCTTTTTAGTGTAAATTTCAGCATAGGCCCTTTGTGCAGTCAGCAGTTGGGAAAAAGATGGAGGTATTTTTGGTACTTCTGGTTGAGGTAGAGGCACCAAATTTTGCATGCACCTCCTGGGTGACAGGTTGACGCTCTGCTGCGATTTTGGGGCCCCTGGGTGTCTCGGGGCCCGAACTGCACCTTTGTGTTTTCTATGATCAACTGGCCGCTGGCATCATCTTTGGACCTGGAACTGGTAGAACTTTGAAAACTGGGCTGTGCCAACAAGGTCCCCAGGGAAGAGCTCGTGCAAAATGTCAGACCTCTAACTGCTAACTGGCCCAAACAGTTGCCCTTTATAGTGTAAATTTCAGCATAGGCCCTTTGTGCAGTCAGCAGTTGGGAAAAAGATGGAGGTATTTTTAGTACTTCTGGTTGAGGTAGAGCCACCAAATTTTGCATGCACCTCCTGGGTGACAGGTTGACGATCTGCTGCGATTTTTGGCCCCTGGGTGTCTCGGGGCCCGAACTGCAATCATCTTTGGTCCTGGAACTGGTAGAACTTTGACAACTGGGCTGTGCCTACAAGGTCCCAGGAAGAGCTCGTGCAAAATGTCAGACCTCTAACTGCTAACTGGCCCAAACAGTTGCCCTTTATAGTGTAAATTTCAGCATAGGCCCTTTGTGCAGTCAGCAGTTGGGAAAAGATGGAGGTTATTTTGGTACTTCTGGTTGAGGTAGAGGCACATTTTGCATGCACCTCTTGGGTGACAGGTTGACGCTCTGCTGAGATTTTGGGGCCCCTGGGTGTCTCGGGGCCCGAACTGCATTGTGTTTTCTAGGATCAACTGGCCGCTGGCATCATCTTTGGACCTGGAACTGGTAGAACTTTGAAAACTGGGCTGTGCCAACAAGGTCCCCAGGAAAGAGCTCGTGCAAAATTTCAGACCTCTAGCTGCTAAGGGCCCAGACAGTTGCCCTTTATAGTGTAAATTTCAGCATAGGCCCTTTGTGCTTTCAGCAGTTGGGAAAAAGATGGAGGTATTTTGGGACTTCAGGTTGAGGTAGAGGCACCAAATTTTATGCACCTCCTGGGTGACAGGTTGACGCTCTGCTGAGATTTGGGGCCCTGGGTGTCTCAGGGCCCGAACTGTTGCCCTTTATAGTGTAAATTTCAGCATAGGCCCTTTGTGCAGTCAGCAGTTGGGAAAAAGATGGAGGTATTTTTGTTACTTCTGGTTGAGGTAGAGGCACCAAATTTTGCATGCACCTCCTGGGTGACAGGTTGACGCTCTGCTGAGATTTTGGGGCCCCTGGGTGTCTCGGGGCCCGAACTGCAATCATCTTTGGTCCTGGAACTGGTACAACTTTGAAAACTGGACTGTGCCTACAAGGTCCCCAGGAAGAGCTTGTGCAAAATGTCAGACCTCTAACTGCTAACTGGCCCAAACAGTTGCCCTTTATAGTGGTGTAAATTTCAGCATAGGCCCTTTGTGCAGTCAGCAGTTGGGAAAAAGATGGAGGTATTTTTGGTACTTCTGGTTGAGGTAGAGGCACCACATTTTGCATGCACCTCCTGGGTGACAGGTTGACGCTCTGCTGATATTTTGGGGCCCTGGGTGTCTCGGGGCCCGACTGCACCTGTGTGTGTTTAGGATCAACTGGCCGCTGGCATCATCTTTGGACCTGGAACTGGCAGAACTTTGAAACCTTGGTGTCAATATGTTGTACTCAGACCCTTCTAAGGTTTATGTACAAAATTAGGGACTTCTTCTGTGAGCAAAAAGAGCTGCCATACAATCACCATTACAATTCCTCCTCACACTTAAATTCTCCATTCCACAATTTATATTCAAATTCCATGTATACATGTTAAGATGAGAATTTGGAATTTGGAATGTAGAATGTGAAATTGGAATGTGGAATGTGGAATTGGAATTGGAATGAATTTGGATTTGGAATTTGGAATTACAGTTCTATCTATAGTTAGGGTAGGTAGGAATTATTTCCTTCCTTAAATCTTCATGTACCTACAGTGTAGCCACTGTCTTGAAGCAACACTCTATAAGCTTCATTTTTTTGGAAATCAGCCTCTCCCCTCTGTCTTTGAAATATCAGCCTTTGAAGTTAGATTCTCATGATGGCTTTCTGGCCTTCACACTGAAATTCTCCATTCAGTCAAAAACATACACCTCCAGGGTGCCAGGTTGAGACTGTGCTGCGTATCTGGGGCCCCTGGGTGGTTCGGGGCCGAACTGCACCTGTGTGGGTTTCAGGATCAACTGGCCTCTGCATCATCTTTGGACCTGTAATAGGCAGAACTTTGAAAACCAGGCTGTACCACCAAGGGCCCCAGGGAAGAGCTCGTGCAAAATTTCAGACCTCTAACTGCTAAGGCCCAAACAGTTGCCCTTTATAGTGTAAATTTCAGCATAGGCCCTTTGTGCAGTCAGCAGTTGGGAAAAGATGGAGGTATTTTTAGTACTTTTGGTTGAGGTAGAGCCACCAAATTTAGCATGCACCTCCTGGGTGACAGGTTGACGCTCTGCTGAGATTTTGGGGCCCCTGGGTGTCTCAGGGCCCGAACTGTTACCCTTTATAGTGTAAATTTCAGCATAGGCCCTTTGTGCAGTCAGCAGTTGGGAAAAGATGGAGGTATTTTTGGTACTTCTGGTTGAGATAGAGGCACCAAATTTTGCATGCACCTTCTGGGTGACAGGTTAACGCTCTGCTGAGATTTTGGGGCCCTGGGTGTCTCAGGGCCCGAACTGCAATCATCTTTGGACCTGGAACTGGTAGAACTTTGAAAACCGGGCTGTGCCACCCAGGGCCCCAAGTAAGAGTTTGTGCAAAATTTCAGACCTCTAGCTGCTAAGGGGCCTAAACAGTTGCCCTTTATAGTGTACATTTCAGCATAGGCCCTTTGTGCAGTCAGCAGTTGGGAAAAAGATGGAGGTATTTTTGTACTTCTGGTTGAGGTAGAGGCACCAAATTTTGCATGCACCTCCTGGGTGAGAGGTTGACGCTCTGCTGATATTGTGGGGCCCTGGGTGTCTCGGGGCCCGAACTGCCCTTGTGTGTTTAGGATCAACTGGCCGCTGGCATTATCTTTGGACCTGGAACTGGCAGAACTTTGAAAACCTTGGTGTCAATATGTTGTACTCAGACCCTTCTAAGGTTTATGTGTACAAAATTAGGGACTTCTATCTATGAGCAAACAAAAAAGGCTGCCATACAATCACCACATTACAATTCCTCACCACATGTTAAATTTCTCCATTCACAATTATATTCCAATTCATGTATACATGTTAAGATGAGAATTTGGAATTTGGAATGTGGAATGTGAAATTTGGAATGTGGAATGTGGAATGTGGAATTGATTGGAATTGGAATTTGGATTTGGAATTTGGATTCGATTCTCATCTATTAGGGTTAGGGTAGAATTATTCCTTCTTAATATCTCATCCTCATGTACCTACAGTGGTGTAGCCACCTGTCTTTGAAGCAACACTCTATAAGCTTCCATTTTGTTGAAATCAGCCCTCTCTCCCTCTGTCTTTGAAATATCAGCCTTTGAAGTACCCAGATTCTCATAGATGGCTTTCTATGGCCTTCACACTGAAATTCTCATTCAGTCAAAAACATACACCTCCAGGGTGCCAGGTTGAGACTGTGCTGCGAATCTGGGGCCCCTGGGTGGTTCGGGGACCGAACTGCACCTGTCTGGGTTTCAGGATCAACTGGCCTCTGGCATCATCTTTGGACCTGTAACAGGCAGAACTTTGAAAACCAGGCTGTACACCAAGGGCCCCAGTGAAGAGCTCGTGCAAAATTTCAGACCTCTAGCTGCTAAGGGGCCTAAACAGTTGCCCTTTATAGTGTAAATTTCAGCATAGGCCCTTTGTGCAGTCAGCAGTTGGGAAAAAGATGGAGGTATTTTTGGTACTTCTGGTTGAGATAGAGGCACCAAATTTTGCATGCACCTCCTGGGTGACAGGTTGACGCTCTGCTGATATTTTGGGGCCCCTGGGTGTCTCAGGGCCCGAACTGTTGCCCTTTATAGTGTAAATTTCAGCATAGGCCCTTTGTGCAGTCAGCAGTTGGGAAAAAGATGGAGGTATTTTTGGTACTTCTGGTTGAGATAGAGGCACCAAATTTTGCATGCACCTCCTGGGTGACAGGTTGACGCTCTGCTGAGATTTTGGGGCCCCTGGGTGTCTCGGGGCCCGAACTGCAATCATCTTTGGACCTGGAACTGGTAGAACTTTGAAAGCCGGGCTGTGCCACCAAGGGCCGCAGGGAAGAACTCGTGCAAATTTCAGACCTCTAACTGCTAAGGGGCCCAAACAGTTGCCCTTTATAGTGTAAATTTCAGCATGGGCCCTTTGTGCAGTCAGCAGTTGGGAAAAGATGGAGGTATTTTTGGTACTTCTGGTTGAGGTAGAGGCACCAAATTTTGCATGCACCTCCTGGGTGACAGGTTGACGCTCTGCTGATATTTTGGGGCCCCTGGGTGTCTCGGGGCCCGAACTGCACTTTGTGTTTTTAGGATCAACTGGCCTCTGGCATCATCTTTGGACCTGTAACAGGCAGAACTTTGCTGGGCTGTGCCACCAAGGTCCCCAGGGAAGAGCTCGTGCAAAATGTCAGACCTCTAACTGCTAACTGGCCCAAACAGTTGCCCTTTATAGTGTAAATTTCAGCATAGGCCCTTTGTGCAGTCAGCAGTTGGGAAAAAGATGGAGGTATTTTTAGTACTTCTGGTTGAGGTAGAGCCACCAAATTTAGCATGCACCTCCTGGGTGACACGTTGACGCTCTGCTGAGATTTTGGGGCCCCTGGGTGTCTCAGGGCCCGAACTGCAATCATGTTTGGACCTGGAACTGGTAGAACTTTGAAAACCGGGCTGTGCCACCCAGGGCCCCAAGTAAGAGTTTGTGCAAAATTTCAGACCTCTAGCTGCTAAGGGGCCTAAACAGTTGCCCTTTATAGTGTACATTTCAGCATAGGCCCTTTGTGCAGTCAGCAGTTGGGAAAAAGATGGAGGTATTTTTGGTACTTCTGGTTGAGGTAGAGGCACCAAATTTTGCATGCACCTCCTGGGTGACAGGTTGACGCTCTGCTGAGATTTTGGGGCCCCTGGGTGTCTCAGGGCCCGAACTGTTGCCCTTTATAGTGTAAATTTCAGCATAGGCCCTTTGTGCAGTCAGCAGTTGGGAAAAAGATGGAGGTATTTTTGGTACTTCTGGTTGAGATAGAGGCACCAAATTTTGCATGCACCTCCTGGGTGACAGGTGGACGCTCTGCTGAGATTTTGGGGCCCCTGGGTGTCTCGGGCCCGAACTGCAATCATCTTTGGACCTGGAACTGGTAGAACTTTGAAAGCCGGGCTGTGCCACCAAGGGCCTGTAATGGCTGTTTTTTTTTTGTAATGATTAATGGATGAAACAGACATTATGTTGAAAGAGGAATGAACAGATGTGATTCTCGTGGGTTTAACTACTTTATAAGTGTTGTTTAAAGGTAGTAGATGTTTATAGCCTTCCTCTTTTTGTTTGACACTTAGCAAATGATCACTCAGGGGTCCCAAGGGTTTGATCAGAGGGTGCAGGAATTCCTTCGTGTATACAGGAAGGGTTCTTTGTGTTGTACGAAGATAGGACCTCTGAGACAGATGGTACATGAGGTCACTCAGGGCTGAGACGAGATGGAGACACGATGTCTATACACTTTGATCATAGATCAAAGAAGTTTATTGATAACCTTTTGCTTCTCGAGGGGAGGGGCTTGTAGTGTATAAAGATGTTCATTCTCCTCTAAGTCTTTGCTCATTGTATGATGTCCTTCCGGTGATTTGTACTCTGAGTCCACCTGCAGGTGTAAATTAAACTTACCAAAGAGACAACTGTATGATTTGTGCTTGACTTTACAGAAATTCCCATGACAGGCCCCAGGGAAGAGATCGTGCAAAATTTCAGACCTCTAACTGCTAAGGGGCCCAAACAGTTGCCCTTTATATTGTAAATTTCAGCATAGGCCCTTTGTGCTTTCAGCAGTTGGGAAAAAGATGGAGGTATTTTTGGTACTTCAGGTTGAGGTAGAGGCACCAAATTTTGCATGCACCTCCTGGGTGACAGGTTGACGCTCTGCTGAGATTTTGGAGCCCCTGGGTGTCTCGGGGCCCGAACTGCAATCATCTTTGGACCTGGAACTGGTAGAACTTTGAAAGCCGGGCTGTGCCACCAAGGGCCCCAGGGAAGAGATCGTGCAAAATTTCAGACCTCTAACTTCTAAGGGGCCCAAACAGTTGCCCTTTATAGTGTAAATTTCAGCATAGGCCCTTTGTGCAGTCAGCAGTTGGGAAAAAAGATGGAGGTATTTTTGGTACTTCCGGTTGAGGTAGAGGCACCAAATTTTGCATGCACCTCCTGGGTGACACGTTGACGCTCTGCTGAGATTTTGGGGCCCCTGGGTGTCTCGGGGCCCGAACTGCAATCATGTTTGGACCTGGAACTGGTAGAACTTTGAAAACCGGGCTGTGCCACCAAGGGCCCCAAGTAAGAGTTTGTGCAAAATTTCAGACCTCTAGCTGCTAAGGGGCCTAAACAGTTGCCCTTTATAGTGTACATTTCAGCATAGGCCCTTTGTGCAGTCAGCAGTTGGGAAAAAGATGGAGGTATTTTTGGTACTTCTGGTTGAGGTAGAGGCACCAAATTTTGCATGCACCTCCTGGGTGACAGGTTGACGCTATGCTGATATTTTGGGGCCCCTGGGTGTCTCGGGGCCCGAACTGCACCTTTGTGTGTTTTAGGATCAACTGGCCTCTGGCATCATCTTTGGACCTGTAACAGGCAGAACTTTGAAAACCAGGCTGTACCACCAAGGGCCCCAGGGAAGAGCTCGTGCAAAATTTCAGACCTCTAACTTCTAAGGGGCCCAAACAGTTGCCCTTTATAGTGTAAATTTCAGCATAGGCCCTTTGTGCAGTCAGCAGTTGGGAAAAAGATGGAGGTATTTTTAGTACTTCTGGTTGAGGTAGAGCCACCAAATTTAGCATGCACCTCCTGGGTGACACGTTGACGCTCTGCTGAGATTTTGGGGCCCTTTATAGTGTAAATTTCAGCATAGGCCCTTTGTGCAGTCAGCAGTTGGGAAAAAGATGGAGGTATTTTTGGTACTTCTGGTTGAGATAGAGGCACCAAATTTTGCATGCACCTCCTGGGTGACAGGTTGACGCTCTGCTGAGATTTTGGGGCCCCTGGGTGTCTCGGGGCCCGAACTGCAATCATCTTTGGACCTGGAACTGGTAGAACTTTGAAAGCCGGGCTGTGCCACCAAGGGCCGCAGGGAAGAACTCGTGCAAAATTTCAGACCTCTAACTGCTAAGGGGCCCAAACAGTTGCCCTTTATAGTGTAAATTTCAGGATGGGCCCTTTGTGCAGTCAGCAGTTGGGAAAAAGATGGAGGTATTTTTAGTACTTTTGGTTGAGGTAGAGCCACCAAATTTAGCATGCACCTCCTGGGTGACAGGTTGACGCTCTGCTGAGATTTTGGAGCCCCTGGGTGTCTCGGGGCCCGAACCGCAATCATCTTTGGACCTGGAACTGGTAGAACTTTGAAAGCCGGGCTGTGCCACCAAGGGCCCCAGGGAAGAGATCGTGCAAAATTTCAGACCTCTAACTTCTAAGGGGCCCAAACAGTTGCCCTTTATAGTGTAAATTTCAGCATAGGCCCTTTGTGCAGTCAGCAGTTGGGAAAAAAGATGGAGGTATTTTTGGTACTTCCGGTTGAGGTAGAGGCACCAAATTTTGCATGCACCTCCTGGGTGACACGTTGACGCTCTGCTGAGATTTTGGGGCCCCTGGGTGTCTCGGGGCCCGAACTGCAATCATGTTTGGACCTGGAACTGGTAGAACTTTGAAAACCGGGCTGTGCCACCAAGGGCCCCAAGTAAGAGTTTGTGCAAAATTTCAGACCTCTAGCTGCTAAGGGGCCTAAACAGTTGCCCTTTATAGTGTACATTTCAGCATAGGCCCTTTGTGCAGTCAGCAGTTGGGAAAAAGATGGAGTGTTTTTGTACTTCTGGTTGAGGTAGAGGCACCAAATTTTGCATGCACCTCCTGGGTGACAGGTTGACGCTATGCTGATATTTTGGGGCCCCTGGGTGTCTCGGGGCCCGAACTGCACCTTTGTGTGTTTTAGGATCAACTGGCCTCTGGCATCATCTTTGGACCTGTAACAGGTAGAACTTTGAAAGCCGGGCTGTGCCACCAAGGGCCGCAGGGAAGAACTCGTGCAAAATTTCAGACCTCTAACTGCTAAGGGGCCCAAACAGTTGCCCTTTATAGTGTAAATTTCAGCATGGGCCCTTTGTGCAGTCAGCAGTTGGGAAAAAGATGGAGGTATTTTTAGTACTTTTGGTTGAGGTAGAGCCACCAAATTTAGCATGCACCTCCTGGGTGACAGGTTGACGCTCTGCTGAGATTTTGGAGCCCCTGGGTGTCTCGGGGCCCGAACTGCAATCATCTTTGGACCTGGAACTGGTAGAACTTTGAAAGCCGGGCTGTGCCACCAAGGGCCCCAGGGAAGAGATCGTGCAAAATTTCAGACCTCTAACTTCTAAGGGGCCCAAACAGTTGCCCTTTATAGTGTAAATTTCAGCATAGGCCCTTTGTGCAGTCAGCAGTTGGGAAAAAGATGGAGGTATTTTTGGTACTTCTGGTTGAGGTAGAGGCACCAAATTTTGCATGCACCTCCTGGGTGACAGGTTGACGCTATGCTGATATTTTGGGGCCCCTGGGTGTCTCGGGGCCCGAACTGCACCTTTGTGTGTTTTAGGATCAACTGGCCTCTGGCATCATCTTTGGACCTGTAACAGGTAGAACTTTGAAAGCCGGGCTGTGCCACCAAGGGCCGCAGGGAAGAACTCGTGCAAAATTTCAGACCTCTAACTGCTAAGGGGCCCAAACAGTTGCCCTTTATAGTGTAAATTTCAGGATGGGCCCTTTGTGCAGTCAGCAGTTGGGAAAAAGATGGAGGTATTTTTAGTACTTTTGGTTGAGGTAGAGCCACCAAATTTAGCATGCACCTCCTGGGTGACAGGTTGACGCTCTGCTGAGATTTTGGAGCCCCTGGGTGTCTCGGGGCCCGAACTGCAATCATCTTTGGACCTGGAACTGGTAGAACTTTGAAAGCCGGGCTGTGCCACCAAGGGCCCCAGGGAAGAGATCGTGCAAAATTTCAGACCTCTAACTTCTAAGGGGCCCAAACAGTTGCCCTTTATAGTGTAAATTTCAGCATAGGCCCTTTGTGCAGTCAGCAGTTGGGAAAAAGATGGAGGTATTTTGGTACTTCTGGTTGAGGTAGAGGCACCAAATTTTGCATGCACCTCTGGGTGACACGTTGACGCTCTGCTGAGATTTTGGGGCCCCTGGGTGTCTCGGGGCCCGAACTGCAATCATGTTTGGACCTGGAACTGGTAGAACTTTGAAAACTGGGCTGTACCAAGGGCCCCAGGGAAGACTTCGTGCAAAATTTCAGACCTCTAACTTCTAAGAGGCCCAAACAGTTGCCCTTTATAGTGTAAATTTCAGCATAGGCCCTTTGTGCAGTCAGCAGTTGGGAAAAAGATGGAGGTATTTTTGGTACTTCTGGTTGAGGTAGAGGCACCAAATTTTGCATGCACCTCCTGGGTGACAGGTTGACGCTATGCTGATATTTTGGGGCCCCTGGGTGTCTCGGGGCCCGAACTGCACCTTGTGTGTTTAGGATCAACTGGCCTCTGGCATCATCTTGGACCTGTAACAGGTAGAACTTTGAAAGCCGGGCTGTGCCACCAAGGGCCCGGAAGAACTCGCAAAATTTCAGACCTCTAACTGCTAAGGGGCCCAAACAGTTGCCCTTTATAGTGTAAATTTCAGCATGGGCCCTTTGTGCAGTCAGCAGTTGGGAAAAAGATGGAGGTATTTTTAGTACTTTTGGTTGAGGTAGAGCCACCAAATTTAGCATGCACCTCCTGGGTGACAGGTTGACGCTCTGCTGAGATTTTGGAGCCCCTGGGTGTCTCGGGGCCCGAACTGCAATCATCTTTGGACCTGGAACTGGTAGAACTTTGAAAGCCGGGCTGTGCCACCAAGGGCCCCAGGGAAGAGATCGTGCAAAATTTCAGACCTCTAACTTCTAAGGGGCCCAAACAGTTGCCCTTTATAGTGTAAATTTCAGCATAGGCCCTTTGTGCAGTCAGCAGTTGGGAAAAAAGATGGAGGTATTTTTGGTACTTCCGGTTGAGGTAGAGGCACCAAATTTTGCATGCACCTCCTGGGTGACACGTTGACGCTCTGCTGAGATTTTGGGGCCCCTGGGTGTCTCGGGGCCCGAACTGCAATCATGTTTGGACCTGGAACTGGTAGAACTTTGAAAACCGGGCTGTGCCACCAAGGGCCCCAAGTAAGAGTTTGTGCAAAATTTCAGACCTCTAGCTGCTAAGGGGCCTAAACAGTTGCCCTTTATAGTGTACATTTCAGCATAGGCCCTTTGTGCAGTCAGCAGTTGGGAAAAAGATGGAGGTATTTTTGGTACTTCTGGTTGAGGTAGAGGCACCAAATTTTGCATGCACCTCCTGGGTGACAGGTTGACGCTATGCTGATATTTTGGGGCCCCTGGGTGTCTCGGGGCCCGAACTGCACCTTTGTGTGTTTTAGGATCAACTGGCCTCTGGCATCATCTTTGGACCTGTAACAGGCAGAACTTTGAAAACCAGGCTGTACCACCAAGGGCCCCAGGGAAGAGCTCGTGCAAAATTTCAGACCTCTAACTTCTAAGGGGCCCAAACAGTTGCCCTTTATAGTGTAAATTTCAGCATAGGCCCTTTGTGCAGTCAGCAGTTGGGAAAAAGATGGAGGTATTTTTAGTACTTCTGGTTGAGGTAGAGCCACCAAATTTAGCATGCACCTCCTGGGTGACACGTTGACGCTCTGCTGAGATTTTGGGGCCCCTGGGTGTCTCAGGGCCCGAACTGTTGCCCTTTATAGTGTAAATTTCAGCATAGGCTCTTTGTGCAGTCAGCAGTTGGGAAAAAGATGGAGGTATTTTTGGTACTTCTGGTTGAGATAGAGGCACCAAATTTTGCATGCACCTCCTGGGTGACAGGTTGACGCTCTGCTGAGATTTTGGGGCCCCTGGGTGTCTCGGGGCCCGAACTGCAATCATCTTTGGACCTGGAACTGGTAGAACTTTGAAAGCCGGGCTGTGCCACCAAGGGCCGCAGGGAAGAACTCGTGCAAAATTTCAGACCTCTAACTGCTAAGGGGCCCAAACAGTTGCCCTTTATAGTGTAAATTTCGGCATGGGCCCTTTGTGCAGTCAGCAGTTGGGAAAAGATGGAGGTATTTTTAGTACTTTTGGTTGAGGTAGAGCCACCATATTTAGCATGCACCTCCTGGGTGACAGGTTGACGCTCTGCTGAGATTTTGGGGCCCCTGGGTGTCTCGGGGCCCGAACTGCAATCATCTTTGGACCTGGAACTGGTAGAACTTTGAAAGCGGGCTGTGCCAAGGGGCCCCAGGAAGAGATCGTGCAAAATTTCAGACCTCTAACTTCTAAGGGCCCAAACAGTTGCCCTTTATAGTGTAAATTTCAGCATAGGCCCTTTGTGCAGTCAGCAGTTGGGAAAAAGATGGAGGTATTTTTAGTACTTTTGGTTGAGGTAGAGCCACCAAATTTAGCATGCACCTCTGGGTGACAGGTTGACGCTCTGCTGAGATTTTGGGGCCCCTGGGTGTCTCGGGGCCCGAACTGCACCCCCCTTTGTGTTTTCTATGATCAACTAACCGCAATCATCTTTGGACCTGGAACTGGTAGAACTTGGCCGGGCTGTGCCACCAGGGGCCCAGGGAAGAGTCGTCAAAATTCAGACCTCTAACTTCTAGGGGCCCAAACAGTTGCCCTTTATAGTGTAAATTTCAGCATAGGCCCTTTGTGCAGTCAGCAGTTGAAAAAGATGGAGGTATTTTGGTACTTCTGGTTGAGGTAGAGCACCAAATTTGATGCACCTCCTGGGTGACACGTTGACGCTCTGCTGAGATTTTGGGGCCCTGGGTGTCTCAGGGCCCGAACTGCAATCATGTTTGGACCTGGAACTGGTAGAACTTTGAAAACCGGGCTGTGCCACCAAGGGCCCAAGTAAGGTTTGTGCAAAATTTCAGACCTCTAGCTGCTAAGGGCCTAAACAGTTGCCCTTTATAGTGTACATTTCAGCATATGCCC